>NC_133483.1:21236284-21412199 GCF_025370935.1 Choristoneura fumiferana
AACACCCTTTTTTTAGTTACGGGTTTAAAAACAGATGACAGCAGGGTGTCATTAATAAGGGTTTTTCGACAGGCGAAATATCGCTAGATGGCGTTAGTATCGTAAGGTTCGTTTGACGTTTCAGTCTTGCTTGCGATTGGCTCATTTAGGCATATAACCAATCACAAGCGTGATAGAAATTATACTAACGCCATCTAGCGATACTTCGCCTGTCGAAAAACCTTCATTGGGCATTATTGTGATGAGCAGTCAATTTACCTTATTACAGATCCAACGCTCTGGGTATGTCTATATACTCCATTTATTTTCACACTTGAAACTTAACGGTAAAATTTGCGCACGTTTTAAATGAAACAATGAAACTATTTAAAACTTAACTTTAACTTCTATAGTAAAAACAAAAGCGTAATAAATACCGCTAATAAATGTACATGTAGGTACTTTTTCAAACCTGCGAAGGAATTCAATGGTGTGTGTGAACTTCCCAATCCGCACTGGGCCCGCGTGTGAACTACTGCCCAAGCCCTCTCATTCTGAGAGGAGGCCTGTGCCCTGCAGTGGGACTTATATAGGCTGGGATGATGGATGATGTAGGTATTTTTAGTCAATTTGTGTTCGAAATACCGAGAAACGTGTGTTACAATTTGACCGTTAATTCAAA
Source organism: Choristoneura fumiferana (assembly GCF_025370935.1). Classification (NCBI taxonomy): domain Eukaryota; kingdom Metazoa; phylum Arthropoda; class Insecta; order Lepidoptera; family Tortricidae; genus Choristoneura; species Choristoneura fumiferana. The sequence goes on from NC_133483.1 coordinate 21,236,946, forward strand.
CCTTAAATTAAACGGAGTAGTATAGCAACGTGAAAAGTAAAATTTGTTTACTAGATTCACGCGAGAGTATAATTATTTAGTAGGTATCGTATCAGCACGCTCAACGTTTCGGATTCACCTAGTTCTAATAAAATCCTTGTGCCCGATACTCCTTATGATATGGGTTTGTAGAGCGAACAATCAGGGCGCTACAGAAATTGTCCACATTATTCAATCGTTAGTACTTATCGCTAGTACAGTCGAGGCAATAAATATCTACACAACCACCGCTTCAAATGCATATTACGTATCTTATTATTGAAAACACCGATATGACCTTCAAGTTTTCAAGAAAAGAGCGTACTCCTACCTTAAAGGCCGGCAACGCACTTGTGACTCTTCTGGTGTTGCAGGTGTCCATGGGCGACGGTAATCGCTTACCATCAGGCGATCCGCCTGCTCGTTTGCCCCCTATACCAAAAAAAAAAAAAACAGCCGTGGTGGCCTAGTGGTTTGACCTATGGCCTCTCAAGCACAGGGTCGTGGGTTCAAACCGGGGTTCGCACCACCGACTTTTTCGAAATTTATGTGCGAAATTACATTTGTAATTTACGATTATGGGGTTTTGAATAACGTGTTTTAATAGTACCCTTTTTAAATTTTCAGCAACATTGGGCGCTCCGTGCCCGATGCCAGACCCGTCTTCTTACTGTCTCAACGGAGGCACTTGCCTGTACTTCGAGCTTGTGCAAGAGCAAGCTTGCAAGTAAGTAAATAATCTTCTCTACTAAGTTTCGAAAATATCATATCTTGTGTGTATACTATTTCGCTCTTAGTAAGCCTCGATGTTTTTTTAAGGCTTACATTTTACAGCAAACAAAAATAATCTATGGTAGAGCAAGCTTGGATAGATGGCGTGGGTGCACGGAACGGCGCACGCCTACGGGCGCGGGTGCAGCAGGGCCACTACGAAACTCGAAACTCGAACTTCGTATCGTACTGACCCTCTCGCTCTCGTAGTATATAGTATAAGTGTAAGAGGGACCGCACGATACGAACTTCGAGTTTCGAGTTTCATAGTAGCCCTACAGGTAAAATCCGTCGCACATGACTCGTGCAGATAGCGCTGCTTAACTTTTCAATAGACACCCACCCGCTCAGTGTCAACCGCGCCAGCTAGCGTAGTCTCAGTGTTGTACCACCGACTGCCTCATTTATGTTTTGAACATTCCTTTCCAGATGTCCGGAGGGCTTCAACGGCCAACGCTGCGAGAACAAGGATATTTCGAATAGCAGCAGTATGTATCATTCCTTTAGTTGCAAACTGGGGCTTTCCACGTCCTACTACTGTTAGCTGGCGTTACGGCGCGACACCACAATACTATCTGAACTAGGTCACGGCAGAGGAACTCTTGATCTGCTAGCCGCTTACTAGAACTTCTACTACCTGAGGCCGTAGTGCTTAACGTTTCTGACGCTCGCGATTGCAATCATCAGACAGTTTTTGTATGCAAAGTCTGTCATTTTGATCGCGATGGCGAGCGTCAGAAAAATTGTATTCAGTAAAGCATTTATACAGTAAAAAATGGCTAAAGGGGTTTGAAAACCAATCACTTCTCGTTAAGAATTCATCTGAAAAGTCTAAAAAGTTTTAATAAGCGGCCCGCGAGACATTGCAATACACTTGCAATAGCAATGTAGAAAATGCGTTTCCGCTCTTTGAGACCTATTTCGCTAATATTACCAACTATTAGGTACTCGGCATGTAATTTCGCTTACATATCACATCTGTAAGAGCGCTTAAATTTCATGCTTCGAGTTAGTACTGAAGTGGTCTTTCTATTAAGTTGCGAGTCTACAGTGTAAGGTTTTGACATAACGAAAAGTTTCAAAGACGTTCGAATAAACGTCTGAATTACCAAAACCGCCAAATTGGCAGCGCCTCTAGCGGGGGCTATTGGCAACATACTGTTGTCATTGTTTTGACACTTTTACACGAACGTGTTTGAGACGTGTGTTGTGACAAATACTTATGCGATATGCTAAAAGACTTAGGAGATCGAGCATTGAGTGGACCTTCAGTATTTTTCAATTTTGTGGTATAACCCACCTTGTTCCAGTTTTTATTATAATTGCTCGAGACGTTAGGTACCTACGTTCGATGCATTCGAATGTTGGACTGTAAATTAGTGTTTGACAATCGAATCACGATTCGTCTATGGTTAGTTTATTTTTTATAGATTTACGCACATTATTTTCTCATTTGAGTTCACTAATGCACTTTTGTAGATATTTTTCTAATTTCGAATATTACTTATAAAAGTAAATATGTAATAGGATATTAAATTTTTAATGAGACGCGCTTTTGGTAAATCATTTTGCTAATGATTGATTGTGACTTCGAAAGCATTTGAAATGAAAGAGAATGGCTAAAAATATAACATACCTACATTTTGAATGCTGTAAGTATAAGGGGCCAGCTGTTAGCGTGGTTATTTAAATCGTAAACATCTAATTTTAGCTTCTACCTGGTGAAATACTCGGGAAACTCTTGATTCTCTCATTATTGTCGAGAAAACATGATGTTCCTGTTTGGGTTGTATGCCCAATTACCGCATTTAGCTGTTATTTTCATATTTTAGCTTTAAAATATTTTAAATTAGCGAACGGCTGGCCCGGTGAGATTGTTATATTAAGTTTTTACAAACTCTTAATGCAGTTTATGAATAATTAGACGCTTATACGTGTAGATTTAACTAAACATAGGTCACGATTTTTTTGTTCATTTTTATCCTTTGTTCAAAATTATATCCTAATTCACTGATGTTGTAAATATTTTACATTATTATGTACACATAGTTATTACTATTTGTATTTTTTTTAAATATTAACAATTAAGGTTTGATAGTCTGTAATTTTCTGAGACTTTCAAATTGTGTACATATCTAATAGGATAAGGGTTTACTTAAAAAATATAACCAAAATACTAACTTTATTTGCTATGCGAATATTGCAATCGTAACTTTGCGATTGTCAGTCAGTTGTTCTAATTTTATAACTATAATAATCTATAGACAATTTTTTTTTGCTCGAATTTTATACTGACCGATAAGAGCCTTGAAGAACATTAGGTATACTTTGTGGCTTTATGTGTGAACAATTTTAATTGAAACTGCATCTTTTGCATAATTTTAAGCAAATTTGAAGGATTGTATTCTTAAAAATAAAATGAATATAGTTACTATTATTATTAAAACTTAATATAACATAGTTCGCATAGCAAGTAAAGGGATTCTCTAAAATTAATAAATAAAGGTCTGAAAATATTCCGTTACAAATTATTGGTCCTATTTCAATCCACCTAGTCAAAACACAGTTTAACTAGCTAGGTAGACCTAACTTAATTTTATTAATTATGTATGATTTTATGAGTACTTACTGCTAATTTGAATGATAGTCGAGTTTATGATGGTTTTTTTTTCTACTCTATTTCAAGCAATCATTCAACGCTATTATAATATGGGACCGAACTTACATAGTTTTGTTATTGTTTGATATTTCATTTTGTATAAAGTACTTCTATTAATTATTAAGTTCATTATTTATGTGTAATTAAAGTAGAAAGGGACTATTTATTTTTATGCGATTGAGGATTTTTGGGCATTAAGCCGAAGGTTAAGTGAGGTCACATTAAAAAAATAAACGTGAGAAATAAATCATAGACAAAGTCATTTGACAGTTTGGGTTTTTGTGACTTCACATCACCTTTCACCCAAGTATTGTCTCACAACAAATATAAAGATGCGTTCTATTCGGTTAAGTCTATGTAATGGGTCAAACAAAATCACAATAAAAGAATGAGTGTTGGAATTAACAGAGAGGAGATATTTTGTTTTTCTTTTAAGTTTTCCTTTACCTGTATCATTTTTTATGTGGGCACACAGTATCATACTATCTATGTTATTTTAGCCCCCTAATCAAAAAATGTTGCAAGTATTTGACCTAAAATAGACTGAGAGCACAATTCGAAAAACAATAAATGGTATGTATTCTAAATTAAGTTTTTTTTGCACTGATATAACACCCCGCACTCATTTTTGTACAAGTATATAAATGTAACTTGATACCTTAGTATATAAATGTAACTTGATACCTTAAAATAATCTAGTACCTACACACCTAGTGAAAATCCAACTTATTTATGTCTACATATTTTTTTGTTTGGATTTTTTTTATAAGTGGAGCCACTTTTAAATGTGTCGCCATTTTTATATAAAATACTTACAGATTGTTTTTTTTATAATTTGACAGTTAAGTTGAATTTAACAAAGGTTAAAGTTACATTTAATATGAAGTATGACACTACTTAGATATAAATTACAAAAAAATACAATTAGTTTTCCATTGATTAAATTAAATGTGATGCCGTCTCTGTTTGTTTTGTTCGAATAGACGGAGACGGAATCACATTTATCCGTCAAATAAAATTAATAAAGCAGTTAGTCCACCGCTTCCGAGAAATCTGATACCTACGTATATACCTAAATGTAAATTAAATAAGTAAAACAAGTTAATATGCCCATCTTGCCACTGAAAACCCATACCTATGGCCCTACATACCCTAATAGCGGTACTTCGTTTGGCATCGTCATTTATCTCTTACTTTTGGCAGCAGCGATGGACAAACGGCCTTTATTTACATCAACATTTAAAATACCCACAGTTCACTGAAACATCTATTTCTAAACTAATAAGTTGAGAAGCGATCTAAGTTGTGTTGAACAATATAATAATGTAGTGTATACTTTAAACTAATCAATGCTTTATGCAGTACTAATAAAGCATGCATTAATGGGGCTGCAATCTCTCTCTTCTCAGTAATAAACTTTTTATTTGTTGTGAGATAACAAGGTATAAAATCAAATTAATATGTCGCATGTGCCTAAAAACAAACGACACTCAATCTTTTTTTTTCTTCAGGCATGAACGAACCGGTGTGGAGGTGAATGGACCACACAACGAAACGACTGAAACTGATTTGAATACTATACGGGATACTTATGAAGAATTCTTCACAGCGAAACGCCACGTTTACCAGATTCATTAGCATTTTAAAAGAAGGACGCCAATATTTAAAATTAAACTCAACGATAAGCGCCATCTAGTGTTAAACAATCGTAACCATAGGTATTTCCAGATTCTAACGATAGATGGCGCACCTAACTTCTATTACAAAGGAGAGCAAGACAATCATAGTGGACTAATGTTATGAAAGCCACTTCCTAACTCGCAACTAGTCCTTTCTTCAGCTTTGAACATGTAACAGTTCATCACAATATTGATAAGTTATCCAATATAGTATACCATGCATCAGCCAGCCCCTACTACGAAAAGGATTGTATATTGTCAAGACAGCATTCCAGGAGAGCTAGACATACTAACCGCTTCGTAATGCGTTTCTTTTTCACATGCAATAAAAAAGGACATACTGTTTTAATCACGTTGGGAAAATTCAGAAAGTATGGTTGGTTTTTTGGAGTCTTTTTGTATTTTTTATTTCAACTCCAAATTTGTTACTTTTACGGGGGGGGGGGTTACGGGTTTTGTATTTTCGATAAATTCAGAGAGGTTTAAAATAAAGAGGTTCGATGATATTATAATGGTATAGTGATTGCCAACGAACTTTTATAGATACAGCCAGTGTCTTGGTCTTTGTAAAGTTATAAGACTTTTCTGTAACAGACGGCTAGCATTGACGCCTTTTAATTCAGGAAGGACCCAGTGACAAGCACACTAGTTCAAAGGTTTTCAATCGGTGTGCTGCGGCACACCGTGTGCCGCGTATATTTTCAGGTGTGCCGCGATCGCCGCGAAGTGTATGCGATTCATACAAAAGGTGTCAACGAGACCCTATTAATAAGCCTCCGATGTCCGTTTTGTTATACATATTATGGGTATACTGTATGGAACCCTTTAGGTACTTGGCTATTTTTTACTGGCGTGCCGTGGTGAAACTTTGATGAACTAAAAGTGTGCCGTTAAAACCAAAAGGTTGAAAACGCCTGCACTAGATAAACCGGTGGTAGCAAGATAGAAGGGGCTGCGATTTCGCGCTGTCATCGTTCATCCACCGTTACCTCTCATATTTCGTTTTCTAGATTTTTTTTACCGTACAACGGCAAAAACTACTAGACACTGGCAAAATTGTCCTCCAATGGATAGAGCCATATTTTTTTAAAGAACCAACAAGATAGAAGGGCAATAAACGCATCAGCTTCTGTTAGCTGTTCTGATGCAGCATTCATAGTTTCTCTTAAAACCGTTTAAACGATCTTAGATTCACCCGCTTCCATTATGCCGCAGTTTTTAAAAAGCGTTTTGATTAAATTTCAGTAGGTAAATTAAAAATAAATATGAGTCTCGAAATATGTATATTTATACATATACGTAACGAGCGAGTGGCATTTTTTCAGAATTCTCCGATCTTGGGCAAGTAATAATTTTGACCTCGAAGCTTCAAAAAGTTACTATTGAGAATATTCCATGACAAAAGTGACAAAATATCGTCCGGACTGATCAGTTGAGTGGGCAAATTAGTAGCGACATCTACTTAATAATATATTAAAAAAATTACTGAATCTCAGTTCACCAGTGAACTTATAATATTTTAACTAACTAATATCGTCATTATAACAGGATTGTTCAGATTCGACAATTCTAAGAGCGTGGGTGAATATTATTTTATGTTTTACCCTTACCATCAAAGCAAGGCTCGCGATTTTGACAGCAGGGTTATTTATAATTATTATACTCGAATAAATCAGAACTAATCTATACCTCATGGCGAAAGAAATAAACATTTAAAATCGTGCAACATAAAAATTCACAGTATACTTACTTTAAATATCTAGGTTAAAAATCATAGAAAGTGCTATGTACTGAACTATCACAGCTGCTTTTGCAATGTAGCGAATGCCGCATGACTTTGTAGCATTGGGAGAGGATGTGGCACGATGTAAAGACTAAGCTAGGCTTAAACAAACCAATTTAACATCAATTCTAAGTATTCTAATTAATGAATAGGGCACAATATTGATAAACTTTTTGGCTGCGTACGCCATCTAGAATCATTTCCAGGTAAGTTGGCTCAACGCTTGAGCTTAGCGCCATCTTTTGATGCGTTCCGATACTGCCCGATGAAATGTTAAGTTGTATTAACAATTTTTGTACAGTATTATTTGCTGAATAGATGTTATTTATTGTAACTTTAAATTGCTATTTTGTAAGTGCTTAGTTTGTTATATAATAAATGAATTATTAAAGTACAAAAGTGTTTTCATCTCTCCTGTTCGGAAAGTTTAATTTTCATGGGTAGATAGCCGGGTGGAAAATTGCGTTTTCATCTCTAGGGTGGAAAGTATTTTTTTTTTCACGTTTCGGCATGGCCATCTAGATGCACGTCACGAAGGAGCTTATATACAACACTGGAGGTTGAACGCCGAACATCCGTTTAAAACAAGGAATTTGATCTTTATTACAACACGAACATATACCACTTTAGTTAGGTTAAGAAAGAGATGGAATATATAAATAGTAACAAAGGTCAAACTTCAACGCGTTCAACCTCCAGTTTTGTAGGCATATAAACTCCTTGGTCGTGACCAACTCGATTTTTTTTTATACTCGGCCGAGGCAAGTGGCCAGGTCGTAAAGGTACCGTTGGAGGTTGGATATAAGTAAATTCAATTTACTGAATACTGAAACGCAATTTAATGATATTCTATTTTTTTGTACTATTTTACTTTTCTCACAGTCGAAATGAAAAGTAGAAATTACCCATTTCCCCTCGAACTATTGGAATATCTCAGGTGAAATGGGTCACTTTCCACCCTTGGTTATCAATCTAATATTTCTTTTCTTTTAAACCACTATGAGCCCAATTTCAGAATGTTTTTTGAAAATATCTGATATAACCTAACGGCAAGCAAAATAGGAAAATTAAAATAAATAAATATGTTTTAACTAAGTACATATTTATTTTAATGTTACTTACGAATTAAAATACTATGTATAATTTTTCACTAACATTTAAAAGCCAATCGTGTGAAACAAGCTGTATACCTTATGAAATAAGATTCAAAATTACATAACAAAAGGTCTTGACATTGGCTATTAAATAAAAGTGGAAATAGTACAAAATGTAAAAGCTATAAAAGTAAAATTAGTTCACTGAAGTTATGTACAAAATAAAAACCATACCATAAAATGATGTTCTACACCAAAAAGAGTTAGATTTATAAAACCTAATAGCCAATTAGAAACACTATTAAATCTAAAATTGTTGATTATGATAGTGATTTTTCTTCAGCTTTCTAGAAAATGTAAATTTACGTGCGATATGTTGAAAAGCCATTGGTTTAATTAGATAGTACAGTCATCACCAAAAGTAGCTATACACTTTCGTACTTTGCCGTTTTACAGCCACGTACCTACTAACGCCATGCAAGATTGTCAATGTGTCAATGCGACAGAGCAAGAAAGTGATCCGCTACTTTTGATGCTGACTGTACTACGAGCGTTTCAACCTATATCCTCTGTTGAAGAAATTAATAGACCATAGACCGCAAAGCCTCTTCTGGAAGCGGCCTGCATCCACCGTGAACCCGCGGCTTTTAGCTTTATCTCGTGGGACGACCTATACCGTTCTTGCCGATTCGCGGTCGCAGAGAACTTTTCTGCCCCAATGGTCGGCTGTTTCTTTAATCTTTGGCCCACAAACTATATCTATGCCAAAAACACAAACACACTTTCGCATTTATAATATTTGCTGAAACGCTCATAGAACTACCTGATCAGTACAAAGGTATTTTGATGGAGACAACATGCATTAAACTGTGTAACAATAGAATTAACCGCAGATCGCCATGTTACTACCCTCCAGTAGCGTGCCTTACAACTCGATTATCACCGGAATGCCTATTTTTCAACGTGACGTAAGTGATGGCAAAAGGTAAAGGTTGAGTGCTAACTTCTGTCATACTTATCCGAAGTCATTCAGTCTTCGGGTTGCCTAAAGAAAATGTACACTACACGCAGCGGCGGCCTTAGGGGGTGGCGAACAGAGCAATCGCATGGGGCCTCGCTCTTGCAAGGGCCTCGAGCAACAACCCAAGCAAATTTTAAAAATATAGATTTTTTAACATGTTTTCGCATCACATACTTTTCACGAAGGACAAAGGGCCTCGCAAAGACATGCCGCCCGGAGCCTCGCAATGGTTAAGGCCGCCGCTGACTACACGCCACTGCTATCAAAAACTATATAAAACTCGAAAAGTAACTACATCCCTGGCATGTAACAATCACAATTTTATCTTAATATTTCTTAAGAAAGGTATTAGATAATATCAAATAAGAATGATTTCGCTTTTTGAATCAACCTGTACTTAATAATTTTGTGATACTCAGATAGACAATCATTCAATTTAGGTTTTGTTAATTATACTATACTACACTTGTGCTTAACATAAGGCAGCTGTGCTCATCCAACCTTCATACAATCATACTAAGCACAGGTAGATGAGGTAGTTAAAAACACAATAATTATAAATGTTTTTGTAAAATAATTTACAAAGATATTCATATTCCAGTAAAGGGACACTACTGCAGCTAACAAAAAAATTAAAATAACATCTTTATAATATTAGTATAGATATACACTCACCAACTCACATTTACAAATTATAATAACAATATAGAGTTGCAAGCAAAAAAGTGACTAAAAGCGAACTTGTTATAAATTTTTACACTAGGTACAGTTATGTAATATTTAAATTTCACATCGTACAAAGATATTACATAAATCGTTGTTTAAATAACATTCTACATAAAAAGGTTGGATTCTTGGATTACCATATAAATAAATAAATGAACAAACGGTTTTCGAAATTACGTACTCAATTAATTGACAGTTGATAAATGTTATTTATGCGAAATTATTATGTGGGTGGTCATTGGTTGACATATTCGCCATTACATATAGTAGCGTTTTTACGCTTTGTAGCGAAAACTGCCTATATATATATAGAGAGAACCTAACTATCATGTTCCCAGCACTGAATATGCTAATGATTATTACTTAATGTATGAAAACAATTAAATTTTCACTTAAAATACTGCACATGTCTAGACATATTCTCTATGGGACGTCTGTAATCACTAACTAAACTACAGATTGATTCAAAAGAGCTGGCTCAAATAAATTCAACGAAAGTAATGTCCACACTGGGCCCGCGTGGGAACTATGGCCCAAGCCCTCTTGTTCTGAGAGGAGGCCTGTGCCCAGCAGTGGGACGTATATAGGCTGGGATGATGATGAATGTCACTTAGACATTTATGTAAATGACTGATGTCCAGACATTTTCATATTTGTGTGAAGTGTATTCAAACAAGTAACATATAGTTAATTTCATTCACTCATTCAATCCATTTGTGCTAGCTCACATGAATCAACCTGTACTTGATACATCAAAAATTTACATTTCATACACAAAACAAAACATACATGCTGCACTTAAAATCAAGTGTCATTTCAATTACAACACAGACTGAATGACACAGCTGCCTAAAACTAAACTTAAACCAATCTAATCAATCAACTTATAACTAACTACAGTTTCTACTTTGTTGAGACCAGTGGAGAACGCTTTGAACTGAACATTCTGTGCATTCTGTATAGCTACTGGTTCAGCCTCCGCCCACTTTTCTGGCACATCGCAATCCGTTTTGGCATGTACTAGTACATCAAATGAACATCGACAGTCAAGGAACGGTAAGTAAGATATCGTAGCAGCTACTTGTAACATAACATCTCTTATTTCCTGCTGTATCTTTTTTAATTCTTTACTGCTCACTGTTTCATTCTTTTCCTTTGACAATGCGGCGTCTCCATCTTCGTACTGAACGTTGAAGTCCCAACACTCAAGGACTTCTTTGTTTGCCACGTTGAGGATTATGAGAGACAGTTTGCTGACTTTTTTCTTGACTATCCACTCTGGAAGGAGGAAAGTGGTACGTTTATTTTAGAAGAGAATTGTTAAATGAGGCACTAATGGGGTGCAGTTCATTTACATCTGTATACACTGGGATATTATGTCAATAATGCACACTGATAATTTGTGCACTTACATAATTTATACAGGCGAACTATTGTTTGTTGATTATTAAACGGTTCCACCCTGGGCCATGATTCAATTTGTTGAACCATAGGATCTCAATTACATATGTATTTAAAAGTTGAAATCTAAGATTTCAAAAAGGCCACCAAAATAAAATATGTGCTGGAAGTAATGTTTTTATTTACATGTTGCCAAGCTCCAATATAGAAAAGCTTAAAAGTTTGGACACTACAAAGCAAAATCTGTAATTATTGTTAATTGTTTAAACATAACTTAAATTGTTATGTTCTATGGTGGCAGCGGACAGGTTCACCCAATTAACTAAAAGCCCAACAAAACAGACCAGATAATCTGGACATCTCAATGTTTTGGAAGTATTGAGTCTTTCAATGAGGCTGGCATAGCCACACAGGTGCACTTAAGCCTCGAAAAAAAAAACCAGACTGGCCAGACTTGTATTTCATCATCATATCAGCCGTAGGACGTCCACTGTTGGACATAGGCTCACACCTCCAGTTCCACTTGTACTATTTGGCTTAACATAGCTCATAAACGCTGAATTGGTCTGTGCTTAAGCTCGACACGTGGAAATTCGGTATGCATATATCCAAAGAAGTATACCTTCGCTCTGTGTAAGGAGATTGGTCAGAAAGCTCTTTATTTGAGCATCTTCTGAAATGAGCAGTGTTATTCCATATTGCTGCTCTGCCTTGAACGTTTCAGGGGGATATAAACCTCTTTGGAACAGAACTGAGTTGATCGCGTATTCTGAAATGGTAAAAAAATCATAATACAACTACAAAAACAACTAAACTTGCAATAGTTCACTTTACGATTAGAATAATGATAGGTTTTAACTTACTTAGGTATTCGCAGATAATTTGAGCAGAACCACGTAGAGTAATACTATTTTTGGTTTGCTGTTGTGACATTTTGAAATAATTATTTAAAGGAATAAAAGAACTAACGAAATAATAGCTCAACAATGAATACACATCACACCGAAGTCCGTTGGAGTTTTGAAGTTTCTTTGACAGTTTGGTTTGTTCGACACACGGTTTCGTTTGGGACTGAAACCTGGAACGGGAGCTGCAACGAAGTTTTTTTTATTTCATTTTAGTTTGACCAAGCTTGGCCAAGCTAGGGCCAAGCAAAATAATGTGTGACAAGATTCTACTAAATGATGAATGGTTAACGGCGTAAAAACGGGAAGTACTTAGGAATAAAAAGATAATCTGGCCCCATACTACGAAGTGCAAAATTCAAACTTAGTATCTTACCGTGCCTCTGACGCTTATAAAGCCCTACTGTTCTCTTTATAGTTTGTGGACTTAATGCTACATTTACACCCTTGCCAAGCTTCGGCAAGCTCTCACAAGCACAAGCGTGTAAACGGCCCGTTTGGCTATATAGGCTTGCGTGAGCTTGCCAGCGCTTGCCGCCGTGGTCCCGGCATTTCGTTGAGTGGCAAGCGACCGTGTCCCGGCACCCTGTCAAAAACCCTTGAGTGGCAAGCGACCGTCTCCCGTCCCGTCGTCGATTTTAAATATAAATAATAACCACGGACTTCATATCATATCTGTGATAATAACTGATAGAACTATTTTTGGCTTGCTCATTCTTGTAAAATGCGTTCGTAAATAGACAAGGATGCCATTCATTAACGGCCGCAACAACGCTAAGAAATTTCTTTCTATCGTTTACTTACTCAAGTTTTACTGTGTGATCGCTGACGTGCGCTAATATTTTTTGAAAACCTCGTAAGTATTATATTATTATTTGCTATTGAAAGATTATAAAAGGGCTTTGTTTCAAAAATAAATTAATATTTTACGAAATAAATCAGTGTTTTCGACAAGTAATATTTTTATTTTGTAATTATAGTTATTTTAATACACGGCTGAGAAAAATTTGGTTGTCAGATATTTGATAATGACTAATAAAATTCACAGAAATTGAAGGTCCTTCATTGTTATTTAATTACACATGCCATTTTATGCTAAACTATCACTAAGTAAGGCTTATATATATACTTATAACATTAAAATGATTTTTTCGGTGATATTTTTATAAAATACGCAAATTCGCGAAATTAATTCAGGCGTGTCATTGCCACTCAAGGGAGATTTTTTCTAAATGGCCGCGCTACCTGACGGTAAATTTTAAATATGGCGCCCGCCGCCACTCCAAAGGTTATCTGTTCGTGTTGTGTCGTGACGCATCAGAACGGTATCGTTTTCATACATTTTATATACTTGCGTTCATATTTATCTCATGCAGTGTGTTGTGACGGCTTGTGTTGTGTTGCATCACAAGCACAGAGAGAGAGAGAGAGAGAGAGAGAGAGAGAGAGTCACAACACGACAGATAAAATGTGAACCAGGCTTTACTGTCGCTGGAGCTCTCGCCGTACGGACGTACATATGGAATAAATTTTAGTGACCATTATGAGTGATTGGACTAACGAAGAAATTTTATCCTTTTTCTTTAAATAAAAATATGTCAAGCTCAACACAAGAGCCGAAGCAGCTTCGAGATCCACGTCTGCCATGCTTGCCTGTCCGGAATACACTGACGCGCTTGCAAGCGTGTAAATGGCGTTCAAGAGTTTGTATAGTCTTGGAGCTTGGAGTTTGTAGACGCTTGGCAAGCCTCGGCAAAGGTGTAAATGTAGCATAATGATACGATATGCGCTCGGCATGATAGAATGGTAGAATAGAAAGTATTTCATGATGGTCAAAGTAAAAAGATAAAGACTTCTCCGTTCATCGAAAACGCGCTTTCAACTAACTTAATGAACTAATTCCAGTTTCCGTATTGTTTTTTTGGCGGGAAAAGCTGTAAAGAAAGAAAGATGTATTGATTTAGCGTTTCGACACTACAAAATAATATTATTGTCCGTGATTATTGTCACTGTAAGCCAGAAATTTCCAATTCAATCGGAAACAAATAAATAAATAAATGAACATAGCACATAAAAAGCATTGCGAAAAAAAACTGTAATTTTCCATTTAAACTCTGTCAGTATATCAATAAATAAATAAAGAAATAAAGTAAGTTAAATTGAAGCGCCATAACAAAACGAAATGTCAATTTACCTGAACTAAAAGCGTACTGTAATGTGATCAAAATCAAAATCAATCAATTATATACTCCTATTCCTACCTATCCTAGTACCTAAACGTAAACTAATAATAATAAATAATGTTCAAATCGAAACAAGCTCCTTTGGAATATTTTGTAGTATCTAAAAAGTTCGACACTTAAAAACAATTCCTACTGTGCTTGAATATGGGTAGGACTCGACGTATACGAAGCCAAAAGGCGCGTAGCTTTAGGACTTGCAGTGCTGAAAGTGAATTAATTCAATTAAACTCGTGGCTCGCTAAAGAGGGCATGTTTTACAACAACAAACTAGTGTTAGCGGTGTTCGATGCTACAGGTCGTGGCGTTCTCACGAAAAAGAAGATAACACCAGGAGAAGAACTTATGAATTTACCTCTTAACTTAACTATCAATGTGACCAGTATTTTGATGGATGCTACATTTTGTAATATATTCTTGGAAAACAAGAAACTTAGTTTCTTAGAATATAAGCATTCAGTGTCATTTCAGGCGTTAATGGCATTTTACTTGACGTTTTTACGATCACAGGGTAAAAAATCAAAGTGGTTTGTGTATTTAGAGAGCTTACCTAAAGAGTATACTGTACCATATTTTTTGCCAAATGAAACAAAAGTATATGTAGACACAGATATATTAGCTGTAATAACTAAACAAAAATATATAATTGACACATCATTCCTTATTTTCAAAGATATTTTGAACCATAGTACAAGCGAGGAAAGCAATGTTATTAAATTTAAACAAAATTTTACACTGTCTATTTATGAATGGGCATATTTTACTGTCAATACTAGATGTGTTTATATGGATTTAAGTAATGTTATAGATCTGAAAAATGTTGAAAACTCTGTACTGAGTCTTATTACTGATAATACCAAGATATCGTTATGTCCCTTCTTAGATATGATCAATCATAGTCCCAATGCCAAAAACGAGACAAAACTTTTGGTCAGTAAGAACATAGAAAATATAAGTTTGACAAACCTAAGCCAAAACTTATTTTCTGATGTTAGATTTTCCATATACACCAAAAACAATTTTGATCCCTATACAGAAGTATTTATATGTTATGGCGACAGTCACAATTTAAAACTAATCACAGAATACGGATTTTTCTTGCCTGCCAATGAACTGGATTACGTAACTTTCAATTTTGATGACATCATTGTATTTTTAAAGAGCAAAGGTATAAAGCTATCGCAGGAACAAATTTCATTTGTTAACAGCCATAGTTTAGGTAAGGACCTATACATCGACTTGAGAGGCCTCAGTTTTAACTTTTATGCGCTTCTTATGGTTGTTAAGTATTTCTATGATGGAGAAAAGGATGTCAGCAGACTGATCTATTCTGCTGCCATTTGCTCAAATGATAGAGCTCTCAATGAACTAATAACACCAATGGTAGAGAAAAAACTTAGTGAAATCAAAGAAGCAGTTAGTAAATTAGAGTCTTATGAAAATTGTGTCATTATAAATAATTGTGTTTCACTTATGTGTCAATATGTTAATATATTAGAGAAATTTATTAAATGTTAGAATTAGCAATAGTTGTTTTATTACATTAGCTTTTGTTTCTCAAAAATTTCAATGAATCTCGAGTCCTACTGGTTATGCAGAATTTTGATGGATGAAATCAATATTTTTGGGTTGTCTTGAAGCATTTTTGGCTTTTTGGCACGCAGACTTAAAATGTTTTCCAGTTTTGAAAGAAAAGGAGTAATCTGAGTCTACGTAACACATGTTTGCAAAACAGGAAGAGTATGTAATATGAGCACACAATGTCATGATTGGTGTTGGTTTGTGCCATGAAAGTATGTCCTTATTTTTATTACTTCCATAGTTGGTGCCCACAGATATGATATCTATTAGTGATGTAACGAATATTCGCATTCGCAAAATTTCTGCGAATGTTTTGCGAATATGAATATCAGAAAAAATAGATAATAGATAGGTTAATAAATATATTCATTCTTATGTTTTTTATAATAAAAAATTACTTAATCTCGTAATCACATTATCAGTCTTCACTTAATCATTTGATATTATTTATTTACTTACTTTGCGATGCGTTCGTATAAACTGGGTAATTCTCGCTCGGAACAAAGTACAATCGGAACGTACTTTGTTCGAACGAGACTGCCATAGACAATTTGGCGCCAAAACGAAAAATTGAATATTCGCATTCGCGAATGTCGGTAGCAGATATTCGCATTCGCATTCGCAAATGTTCAAAAAATGACATTCGTTACGTCACTAAGATCTATATCTGTGTTGGTGCCCAATTGGTCTGAAAAGAAAGTGGCGGCAAATTGACAAATATGCAACTGGGAGCACTCAGATGCGCGTAAACATTTTTCCAGTGCGTGTAGTTCGCACTCAAAAGATGTGGGGACCGAATACACAGCACAAACTCGTGCACAGCCTGCAAAAAAGAACGTATCTATCCTTTCCTATGCTGTCGGGTAATAAGAGTATAAATACCTCTCGAACGGAATCCATGGAGTAAGTATATTTTTATCAGAGAAATTGAAACTTTTTACACACTGGTGGGCTCAATATACAAAGATCCAGAGCGAAGAAATGAAAAAGTTAAAAAGTCACTTATGTTCCGCTTGTCATGATGACACACCAGGCTGTCAGACGTCACGTCAGTTCAGTCTACAATCATGGCGGCTGCGCTGCTGTCAAATACCAAATTCCATTCTTTTATTATTAAAAACCACCTTAAATTTACTAATTCATTCCCTAGCAATAATTCAAAGATAGTGAATAAGCCGCAACTAAGTATTATATGCAAACAATGTGCAGTAACGAGTCACTACAGAGTAAGTTAGCCATCACAAGACAAGTTGCAACTTTATTTAGTGTTTTTAAATTATTTTGAAGATGACCTCGGGTAATTTATAAGAGTACTCATTTATTATTGATGTAGTATTACAGCAATCAACCTCCAAGCAATGTCGGTGGCGCTGATACGGCGAAAAATGTACTGGCAGCGGTTTTGGCTAACAAACCTAAGACTGGGAAAATCCCTGTTGGTAAGTGATTAAGCAGAAAAAATACTAAGTTTCCTTCTAAAAACTGACTTTTCTAAATATTAAGAAGTCTTCAATTCATACATTGATGTGTTATGTTGCTTATATAACCTAATAAACTTGACCTTGGACCTATTCAATGCCGCCAAAATTCGTAATGCAAACATGTAACGAAACACGCGGGCTTGCGACAAAGTTTCACTTTTACTAAGTTTAACTTTCAATGCATTCAAATTAAAACTTTAAATTCTTTTGATCTACTGACAGCAAACTGTAAAAATCACAAGTTTTGTTTTACAAATAAAGTTAAGACCTATTCACATTATCATGAAAATAAATATTTCGATGCCAATTTTAAAGACATGGTGACTAGCAATAATAAATGTGAATGTATGTTTGTTTGTTTATACTCTTTATTGTACAAAAAGGAAATACAACAACAAAACGTAAAGTAAAAAATGTATGTATGCGTAAAGTCATATCATGTAGTTTGAAATAATCTTCAAATGTAACATGTTCTGAAGAAACATTTCTACTAATGCTACTACTTCTATTTCCAATAATACTTTGGATAATTCTCATTCTCAAATTAATATATAAAAAAAATGACCTTTGAAATAATGTTCATAAACATCACTCAGAAAAACTATCTATTTTGAAATAAAATATATGGGTTGATCAACTTTTCTTGTACCTTGTTCCCATGGTTATGTCACTAGGACAACTTTTGAAACCATGAATTTCTATATGTTTTCTGTGGTTAAAATTCATCGAGCATATGCTATTGCCATAGTAAAAAGCCTAGTTTCTTGGACTATCTCTTAAGCACATTAGCAGCTGCTTGACTTGACCCATATATTTTATAAGAAATGTCTTAATGTGTTTTGCTACATGTGTCTACTTCGTAAGATCTCACTCATATTAAATATATTGAATAGGATATTTCATGTTTTTAAATCGAGGTTCTTTCTGAAAAAGATGTTTTTTATAATCCATAGAAAAATTGTCATTCGGAAAAAACGCATCTCAGCGGCTGCGGCGCGTGTTTCGATTTGCTTTGAGTTCATATTTTTAATGTATAAATCAACCACAATTATGGAAATCATCAAAAAGGACACAATAAAACGGAATTTAATTGTATAAATCCTATTCAATGCTATTAGTGCGCAAGGAGCAGCATGAAATGAAGTTTAAATTTCGAAACAATGGATAAAATTAAATTTTAATTTTTGAAGGAGAAATATCGATATAACCAATTGCAGGTGGTAGGACCTTGTGCGAGTTCCGCCTGGATTGCTACCACCATCTTGCTCGCTAATCCTGCCAAGCAGCAGAATAAATAGAGTAGAATATTTGGAACATGTTTTTAAATTATAAGGTTGGATGAGGGATTCTTTCTGAAAAAGATCAATTCTGCAATATCCATATATTAGAAAAATTGTGGTGGTGATCTCTTACCATCAGGAGACCCACTTGCTTGTTTGCCATTTAGTTTTTAAAAAAAAATACATATATAAACAGAATTTATTTATAAACAAAAAAATAATATCTATTGATTTATTCAGTACTATACATTGATTAAATGATGATCAGATCACCGTCCCTATTGGTAATTTTTTCAAAATTTGTAACATACATTCATGCACATACTTTTATTTTTTTTTGCAGTGTCATATGATTTCTTTCCTTTATTAGTGTTACTAATACTTGGTTGATCGCAGCTCTTTTTCCCTGCATGCTTCCTTGCCCAATTGTTTTCCTTCTGTTGCTCCATTATTAATGTTCAGATTTGCCCCACAAGCTAATCTTTACTTACCCTAGTAGAGATTCAGCCTACACAACTTAAAGTGCCCTGTCTTCATATTACCCCTTATTTCCCCAGTGATCCACTCTGCCCCGCAACTAACCTGCCTGGCCCCTCCAGTAACTCTAATTACCTGTCCAGTGTGCCATCCAGCCCAATTTTTTGTTTGCTAAATCCCTGCATTGTTTTGTTATGCTACTTTTAGTGTCCAATCAGTTCTGTCCTGCTCATATTGTATTAAACAAAGAGAGATGGTCAGGTCATGTTTACTTTGTAATTAAACCAATCTTGATTTTGATAAAGTAGCAAATCATACTAGCCAACTGCATTTATGTTATTGAATACTTTGATAGTTCAAAGGTATACCTTAGAAAAATCACTAGTGTACGTACATGGTTAAATTTAAAGCTTTGTTGTTAAAACATGTTTCAATGACTATACATATCCCGTCGGAGGCCCCGTACGCCACAGCGGCGCGTAACTGCTCATGATTTGCCAATTTTTGGTACTACCTTCAATCACCTTTTGACATGGGGTGCTTACCCAAAATTACCCATAAAAGTCGTTGGTCGCGCGACGGGATATATTAAAATAGTTGGACACAATCCTCCTGCTTCCAAACCTTAACCCCGCTCCTCATATATTTTCCCCGTCCTTAGGTATCCAAAAGAGAGACTGCTTTCACCCAGGTGCCTCTGTTTTGTCCCGTGAAGATATAAACCTGGGGGATGCGAAGCCTGTCTCCGGGGCGGACATGATCCGGGGCATGCTGGAGTATGTGTGGCCTAAGGTGAGATTCTAGAATTATTTGTTAAGAAATATGGCAGAAAAAACGGAGGCCCTTGCCCAGGAGTGGGATGCTTTAACAGGTTAAATAAAAAAAAATGTAACCAGCTTCCGGGGACATTTCCGGAACAGCACAACTTAGGGATCTTTTAAAAACGAGCCTATTAATCCCCTCGTCACCTTTTATTACAAAGGTTTATGATAAAACGTTTGTAATCAAACCTGATTAGAAACATGTTTATGATAAATAAAAGGTGACGCGATGGACTTTTATATGATGTCATTTAGCTTAAACTGTTTGAAAATTTTGCTATATCATGTTGATAATGAATGTGACAGGTTTAACTGTAGGTATTTGGAACATGGTTTTGTTATTAAAATGGTGTTGGAACGCTTGTTATTAATCGACTTACTTAAAACTACAGTTCTGATAAGAAAAAACTTTACTGCCATGGTATAAATATGGTAGCTTCCTGCAGGGCTGCTACGAAACTCGAAGTTCGTGTCGTGCGGTCTCTCTGACACTTATACAATTTAATACGAGAGCGAGAGGGACGGTACGATACGAACTTCGAGTTTCGAGTTTCGTAGTAGCCCTGCTGGGACAGTGTTTCCGAAGCGGTACTACTTAGGGATCTTTAAAAAACGAGCCTATCAGTCTCTCAAAGGGCCGGCAACGCACCTGTGATACCCCTTGTGTTGATAGGTGTCCATGGGCGGCGGTGATTGCTTCCCATCAGGTGACCCGCATGCTCGTTTTCCCCCTCAAATAATAAAAGAAATGTACAGAAACATAGATTCTGATTAATGAAGACCACTATGTAATTTTTAGGAATTCTCAAGGGAATTTTCGCAAAATCCCGGAATTTCCATAAAACCGCTCAACCTAAAGATTAAAGGTCTCACTACATCGTATCATGCCATGACCGTGAAAGGAACGTGTCAGGAACGGAAAGTCAAGCACAGCGCCTTTACCCACAGGCTAAAAGGCTAGAGCCTAGGGTGCAAGGACCAAAGGGGGCGAGGTCGCAGCGCACAGTTGAGAGGCTGAGACTTATATACTTACATAATAATATTTGGTAATTTTGGAAAAACGCGTGCGTTAAAATATAATTCCTGCGTGCGCTCTCACTCTAATCGAATTGAAAATTGTTGCTGGGGGGCGCATATTTATAGTTAGCCTATATAGGGAGGTCAGAACTCTAAAGGAGCGGCCACACCGCTGTTTAAAAAACGGTGACGGTACGGAATCGCAGTGACGCATCGTTCGCGCACCGTTTTTTTTGCATGCTTTCCACACCGCTGCTTAAAATACGCAAACGGTGCAGAATCGCAGTGACGTGCCGTGAACGTCACGAGTTTTGTTCGGTAAAGTCCTGTACCACTACCGTACTCGATAGCGATGGCGTAAATTATTTGTATGGAGAATTGTACAGCGCCTCTACAAATAATTTACGCCGTCGCTATCGAGTACGGTCACTGTAAACTCGTTGTAGTGGTACTGATGCTTATGGCACGTCGAAGCAATTCCGTAATTTAAGCAGCGGTGTGTAGAGCATGCGATAAAAACGGTGCGCATACGATGCGTTACTGCGATTCCGTGTCCCGTCACCGTTTTTTAAGCAGCGGTGTGGCCACTCCTTTAAGGCTCCTTTAAATCAGGCACTGGTCAAGCGTATACATGACACACGACGGTAGTAGACATGCTAGTATAGTCTCATACTTTTCAATACAAAGAATACATTATATATTTATTATATTTATTTATTATTATTATCTTAAGCCGCGAAGTCGCGGTACACGCTAGTTTCTTTACAAAAGCCATTGACATGTACCATTATAATTTCAGGATAACGAAATGATCCGCAACCGCGTCATGCTGTCACTCTCACTCCTGTTCGGAGCGAAAGTGATGAACGTGTCAGTCCCCTTCATTTTCAAGTACGCCATCGACGAGGTGAACCAAGTGGCCGTGACGAAGACAGGAGATGCCCTCCTGGGGATGGCAACAGTCCCGCAGGCTTTGGGGACGACGGCTGTCAGTTTATTGATAGGATGTAAGTTTATTTCTCCTTCTTGTACAGTCATCAGCATTAATATCTGACACGTTATACTTGCCCTAGAAATAAAGTCGTATCAGATATTTTTAAGCCGGGGTTATATTAGAGCCACGCCGCGTGTCGCAACGCGTGGGAGTGCAATCGGTTACATACATTTCGTATGAACGTGGTTACATTAGCACAGCCCCGCGTGTCGCCGAGCGAGCTGACGCCACGCAGACCGCTCGATTCCGATCGGCGTGGGCTAGGTGATGGGGGAAGTGACGCGTTGGCTCGCTCCGCGCTAGTATAATCACCACGTGGCTACGCGCATTCATACAAATTAAGAGCCGACCTACGCCACTCACTGCTATTTTTAAACAGACGTGTATAAAATTGGTGTACTTCGTGGCAATAAAAAAATATTACGATAATCTTGATCGTATTCCTGAGTTAGTCGTTGCTTTCAAAACACGATTAAACTAATTTGGCTCGATAGATTTTATTGCCAAAGTGAGCTCTTACTTTGATTTAGAAACCAAAAATACTCCGTTATTTATAAAGACACTATAATCAAATTACTAAGTCTGATTTACAAACAAAACGTAATAATAATATCTGTCGTGTTATTTCTTAAATCTAAATCGTAATTTCTTTGCATTTATTTTATTTCCAAATTTTTTGATGAGCAAAGACTTACGCCACGCCGACGACATATTGCTTCTCTGTCACTTCAACGCAGAGAAACAGTGAGCGCTTAGGTGCTCTGCCTGATTGACCTGCGTCGCTTTTCTCCACAAAATTCATTTACGAAAAAAAACTTTTACATTTACACTTCTTTCATAACACTCAATCTATGAGTAAGGAAATTATTATTAAATTAAGTTATCACTGTATTTTGGGTATTTAAGGTGTTTTAGGATAGTCAACACCGAGAAATAAATTAAATAACGCACAAAAAAAACAAGAAGCCCTCATACTCGTACAATGACAGACAAACATGTCAGAAGATGTCAGAAGTTGTAAAGTAAGTGTGTTGTTTATTACAAGAATTAGGTAAGTACAGAAAAATTGGTTAGTAGTCTAAATAGTTTTATTGGCTCCATATTTTGTCTATTACTTATAAACTGATAACTACCATAGTAGGAATATAGGACATGTGTTCAAACTTAATACGTGTCTGGTACGAGTATATAGCCTACCCAACGAAGACCAAAAACTGCCTCTCCGGGGAAATCTCGCGTATAAGTCAATTTTGGCATAGTTGTAGGAATGGTGTTTAAGACCACATACTAAAAGTAGGTACTGATGGGTGGGGGTAGAGCTAACGGGTGGGGAGGAGTTTGTGTAAAAGTCCCATTTAGTTTTTCGTAAATAACTCGTAAACCACAGCAAAAAATGTTCTAAAACATAAGTAATCTACATAAAATTCTCTACAAAAAAAATCTAAACATTTTTTTAAGTATGGCGATGGATGGATGTTTGTTACTCTTTCACGTAGAAACTACTGAACGGATTTGCATGAAATTTGCCATACAGGTAATAAATACCCTGGATTAACATGTTCTACAGTAAAAAAACGCACTGAGGTCTCTGAACCAGATGATGATACATCTACACTACACAAGCACTATTTTAGTACAGTAAGTACCTACATTATTTTGAGACACCTACTAAATAACATGACTTAAATAAAACAAATATTTACTTTATTAATCGTTGGGCAAAGTAACTTATTGATTGAATTTTATAACGGGCAAAGTTATTTAGACAACATTGCCCACATGCGTTATAATAGTAGAAAAAGTTCTCACTTACAGGTTCAAATACTGCACTTTGTGCTTTTTGTATTAGTGTTAATAAAATATCCTTCTTTCTTTCTTTATACGTAATTTCTCCACTCTTGGAACTCCAGTTTTATAAATCTAAAGTACAATAAAATAGTAAATAATTTATTAATTCAGACAAAGTGATTGCATTTAGTCGTTAGGTAACAGTTCATAGTTTGGTTTTTCTAGTAAGCCGTCCCTTTTATCAAATGGGCACAGTTTTTTCTGCGAGTACTCGTATCTCCAAGAATATTTATGTTGAGTATGAATATCCTACTTGTGTCAGTTCTTGACTTTTGTTTTTTTAATGTATTTATTATCAGTATGTAATCAAGCGATTTGTTTCAAATTTTAAAGTTGTTCTTTATATAGATTTACATCGCCACTCAAAAATCATATAAATTAAAAAAAAATACCAAATAAAAAGACACATTTCTTTTATTTGGTTTTGAAGTAGTGACACCTCTAACTTTTTTTCTAAGAATTAACCATACATTGACCTACTACTTGCCGAAATATCAAAGTTTTACTTCCTATTAAAAATAAGGGACATACGTGGCCTAGTTCTGTATTCAATCGGTGTTTTTAGTGTCATATACAAACTGTTGTTGTTATAATTTGTTATTGGTTATTAGCGTTTAACTCATAAATATGATAAAATTATTAGAAAACTCAAACATAATATAGAGGTGTTTGTATACATACGACATTGATAGAACACTGATTGAATACAAATTGCTGATTTTTGACAGGACCCCCTGTCCCCTGTTTGGAGTAACGCCTGGAAAATTTGATATTTAGGCAAGCAGGCGAGAAAAAAATCTAGAAGTTGACACCTCTGTCATGCTGAGGATGCTGGTCTCTTTTTCTGGTTTTTCTGTGCATCTATATTTCAGTTTGTATTTTCCTACCGACTATGGCCTTGTTGTAACAGGATCATAGCGGGTAATATTTGGAATTGGAACTAATATTGACACAAAAGTACATTGTGCATTAAGGGCTGTAAAAAGGGGATTATTAACGAGAGTCTATTAGAAGCCTGAGCTTAACTGACTTCAGAAAAAAGGAGGAGGTTATCAATTCGGTTGTATTTTTTGTTGGTTCTGAATTTTGGGCAAAAAACCGTCAACTTTGCCTTAGGGCCATTTTCTTATAAAATCGATTGTCACGAATTTTTGTTCAATAAAGGGTTTATAACTCTCTATTGTACATAAAACATATAAAAATAACAGTTATCAGAGCAAAGTACAATGTTTATTTTGTGTTTATTAAAATTTAAGTTTGTAAACTAAATAAAATTATAAACGTGGGTAATTTTACTCAATATAATGTCCACTTGTGATTGAAAAAATTGCCCGCCAGGCAATGTTATGTCCTTTGAATGTTTTATCCGACTGTACGAAGCAAATGAGGTTTTTGGTTTTCAAATAAAAAATCGATACCTATCTGCAAATGGATCCATATTTTAGTGTATACCTACCTAAATGAGTATAGGTATTATAAGTTATCTTCAGTTTTGTCTACATTTTGAGAAATATATCTTGCTTAGCAAGAAATTACTAATACACTTTTAGAAATGTAGGTGTATTTCATAGGCCATAGTTAAATTAAAGTGTACCTAAGAAAATAAAAGTTAGGTGAACTTTAGTATTGTGTCACCCGAAAGACGTCCACTGCTGGACATAATAGGCCTCTCCCAAGGCTCTCCACTCAGACCGGAGTACAATAAAGAGTCATTGTATTGTATTGGAATGCAGCTTTGAAAATACTCATAATAACCGAATTTTCACATTTTTCGTAATTTTGGCGATTTTCAAGTTAATAAAAACGAATTACCTAAGTACCTAAGTACATAAAATTGAATCAGTTTGAACGTGGGAAATTGTAACGTCATAGCCTTGTCATAGCAGTCAGTATATGACGTATTCAATACAAACTCCATAACAAACGATCGTTTTGACATTTCTGAAAAACTTTAGCGGTACCGTATTTCGCCGCGCTGCGCGCGAAAACGCGTCGCTGTCAGAAAACGCCTACGAACAAATCGCGGTTGCACGCGATCTATCTCAGAGGGGTCGCGGGGTGAGGTACAAAAACCGCTCGCGCCGTTTGGCGTGGGTGGACTCTTAATCAGCACGCGCGCGACACGATACTGTAGTATAATCACAGCCCGTTGAGTCAGGCAGCGTTGCGACACGCGGCGTGGCTCTAATATAACCCCGGCTTTATGCACGCTCTGTTGTGTCAGATATTGGTGCTGGTGATTGTAGGTACAGTCGAGCAAAAATTTTATCAAAAATATGTAAACACCACTCTATTATGATTGATTTTTGGAGTCATTTTGTATTTTTCATTTCAACTCCAAATTTGTTACTTTTACGGGTATCCCGTGAAACCATATCGTAAATACGAACTGAGATATGGATGCACAGAAAAACCAGAAAAAGAGACCAGCATTGGGAATCGAACCCAGGTCCTCGGCATTCCGTGCCACGTGCTATACCACTCACTACTCCACCACTGGACAGTGATACAGACACGAATTTCTCCTATGCATCACATATCTCAGCTTGTTTGTTTTCTTATTTAGTCACTTAAGCAGCGACACTAGCGACATCTATGCTGTAGCCCTCATCGAGAAACTTTCAGCACCCCATTGGAACTAACCGCTCACCCGGACAAGAGTGATTTCGCACACATATTCCAAAAAAATATCCTAAAATATAAGAAAGTAAGAAAGAAAAATAGTTTATTTACGGTCCCAACAGTACTACCACCAAAGACAATAAAAACAATATATTGATGAACTCGACCATCTCTGTCGGTTACAGTTATAGTATTCAAGTGAATAAATACTATTTGTATTTATTTTTTTATTTGTTGAAAATAACAGTCAAATGACCCGTCTATCCCACTAGTCCCATTGAGTTGTCCCATTGATGGGACAACTGAGACGATTTACTCCCAGTAGTCCCATGGGACAAGTGGCACTAATATTTTTTATCATATTATTGTCCCAAAAGTCCCATTACCGTCATGCTCAAATGGAACTCATAATGGGTGCGATCACAGTAGGACACTTTTTAAAAAAAATGTGCGGTATGGTTATTATTGAAATTAAATGTTTTATAACTCGATATTACATTATTAATTACAGCATATTTGCTGTCACAACATGTAAAAGTTGAAATACGCTCTTCAATATATGTATGTTTACAATGTCCCCAGCATGATAGTCACTGAAGTCGTGCAAATTATCGTCCGCTTCTGCAACTTTACTCCACTACACATACTCACAGGTAAACCTGCACAAACCTGCGAAGCTATTCAATGGAGTATGTGAAGTACCCGATCCGCACTGGGCCCGCGCGGGGACTATGACTGAAGGCTTTCTCATTCTGAGAGGAGGCCTGTGCCCAGCAAAGGGACGTATATAGGCGTGGATGAGACAGCTTACTGTAACAAAAGGGTTGACAATGTTATTCCCTTTAATGATTTACTGTGTTTTTATAGGTTATTCCATGTCAATATGCTAATTCCAGACGGCATAGCCCGGGCCACGGCGGCAGGTTTCAATGAGCTAAGGAACGCGGTGTTCGCTAAAGTGGCGCAGCACTCGATACGAAGGCTCGCCTGCAACGTGTTCACGCATATACACAACTTGGACCTCAGCTTCCACCTGGGCCGGCAGACCGGGGCCTTGTCTAAGGTAAATTATTACAGCCTTATTCATAAAAAATCCTTAATTGAGGTTTGATCGGTCTGTTACGTAGCAGACGTAGTACACTTGTTAGACGGTTGTCAAGAAGTATGATTCATAAACGCTTGCTAGCAGTCTGCTAGTTGTTGAGCTGCTGATAGACGGATTAGACGCGTTACGTTGGCCATATTGACAAATCAAAGACAAAAAATGGCCTAATTGAGAATTAAAAAAAAAATTTACAGCAGTGACAGCAAATTAGCAGGAGAAAAAAAAAAGAGATGTTTCTTTTCCCCGCTATTTCCGATCCGCTTGTTTATGTTTAAGTGCAAAAAACCGTAATTATGTTAATCATCCTAATTTCATTTTTTTCATATTTATTGTTAGTAAAGTAGCTGTAATAAATACCTAATTTAGAGGATTTTTAAATACAAATTCCTAAAAATATTTTTTCCTGGTTTTTTTTTTTTAATCTTTGCGTAACCCTCCCTTCACTAAAAATATCTTCGGTATGGTTTTTTGCTCTTGTCAAAGTCAGCTGTTCAAACTTGTGGCGGCCATTTTGTGACTTAGCAGGGAGATAAAGGAGGGTCTACGGTCCTCTAACTTTAGCAGAGCCTTGATCGACTGATTAGCGCTAACAGACGTTTATGAATCATGTTCTTTAGCATCGGGCCTTCAAGGTGCCTTCAAGAAGGCTCTAACTTTTTATGAATAAGGCTGTTAGTTACTATAACTTTGTCTAAAAATCAGCTGGTCTATACTCCATTTATTTTAATATTTGAAACTTAACGGTAAAATTGGCACACGTTTTTAAATGAAACAACGAAACTATTTAAAATTGTGTTAACTTCTATCATAAATAAATACCGCTAATAAATGTACCATCAGCCAAATATGTGGTCTACCACCCTAAAGTTGATAATGGTTTGCATGTCATAAAACAATAATGCCAATAGACGTGGCTGTCAACATGAAAGTTCGACTTTAGCGACATATTCATTTGATAGGAAGTTGTTTAAAAATTGATAGACCACTTATTTGGCTGATGGTACATGTAGGTAGTTTTAGTCCATTTGTGTTCTAAATACCGAGAAAAGTGTGTTACAATTTAACCGTTAATTCAGTCCTTAAATTAAACGGAGTATAAGTAGCTAGTGGTCTAAGAAACAACTGGTCTGAGAAGCAACTGGTCTATGACCGAAATCCGATAGAGCTTCGCTTCGCGGAGCTCCTATTCCGCGTGGTTGTGGTACAAGCGCCTTCATGGTGGCTGACTTCCAACCGAAGCAACTGGGGGTCTATGGGGGAGGCCTATGTCCAACATTGGACGTCCTACGGCTGAGGTGATGATGTTGATTAATTGTGAACTCTTTCAACAGACGATAGACCGTGGCTCCAGAGCCATCAACTTCGTGCTGTCAGCTATGGTGTTCAACGTGGTACCGACCATTTTCGAGTTGACCCTTGTATCTTCCATATTGGGACTGAAGGGTGGCATCGCTTTTGCTGGTGAGATGCTATGTTACATATGTGCTATTTTAGAAGCTGTTTTACCGCTCCCTAATAGAATGTATGTATGTATGTAAACTCTTTATTGTACAAAAGAAAGTGAACAAAATACAATTGACCAACTAGACATAAACAAAATAATAACACAATAATAATAATTATTAATATTTTGTTAATTGACAATAGTAATAGTGAGAACATCCTATATCTTACCCTACATAATATATATTTAGAAATTCTTCTATAATTTGATTTGTCAAACAGTACTCGTAAATATATATTTAAACACATGAAAAATGCTATTACTAAATTTTATTATTGTTTAATTTATTTTTTAACATAAATTTGAATTTTGATCTCATTAATGATTTCCATGTTGATTTATTCATTTTAATTCAATTTATACTGTGTGTTATTTTAATTTTATGTAATAATACATTTATGTAGTCTCAAATATGATTTCACTATTACAATTATAATTATTCGGCAGGCCTCGCCTTCGGTTGCGTGGGAGTGTACGCTGCATTCACTTTGGCCATAACGCAATGGCGCACCAAGTTCCGCGTGTACATGAACCGGGCCGAAAACGAGGCGGGAAATAAGGCCGTAGACTCACTTATAAACTACGAAACTGTTAAGGTGAGCTTTGAAGTAGCTTTTCTCAGAAATGTCCGTAAAAGTTGACATTATTCTTTACATATCAGAAGGTGAAGTGCATAGTTTATGGTCAGCGAAAAATAAAAAAGTTAAAAAGATTGCAGGCGCGCTAGCTCGACAATAATGAATTAGCGCGCCTGCAATCAGTCACATTTTTTTTAAAGTTAAAAAGGCCATGGAAATGTTGGCATAAGTCGTATACAGCCAAATCTAATGGGCGGTATCAGATATTTTGTTGGAACTTCGGACTTTTTTATTGGGTCTGAAACAGCTTGTGGTGTTTTCGGTGGAAAAATACACCTGCAGTTTATTTTTAATGAAAAAAGGCGGGAAAGCATAAGAAAAATAATTGGAATAAAATTAAATGTTATGATATATTTTGAGAAAAAGTTTAGTCTATTTCAGAATTATTCATGATTTTTGAGAAAAGCTTTATATTAGTCTCGGCTGGAATAGCAATTGCTGGCTTCGTATTAGTTAAACGGACTCGCAAGCTCGTCCGTTTAATACTCATACTCAGCCAGCAATTGGCTACTTCCAGGCCACGACAATAATCTACTATAACGCCCTCGACAATTAATGAAACGGCAGACGTTTATAATAAGGTTTATATTAAACTCTTTGGTATTTTATAACAACGAATCAAGGTAAAAGCCGGCATAGTCCGAAGAATTGCGTAACTGAAGTGGCAGTGGGCGGGGCACATTGCTCGCAGGACTGAGGGCCGATGGGGTCAGAAGGTTCTCGAATGGCGTCCGCGGACCGGGAGACGAGCTGTCGGTAGGCCTCCAACAAGATGGAGCGACGGCCTGGTTAAGATCGCGGTGGATGCGGAAAGCACAAGACCAGAGTGGAGAGCCTAGGGGAGGCCTATGTCCAGCAGTGGACGTCATTCGGCTGACATGATGAAGTTAACGCATTCACTGACACCTGCCTTCCACTGGTGCCACCGACGCACGTGTGCGTTCAAAATGTATGAATAATTATGACAGCGGCACTGGGCGGAGTTCCGAAAACGCATATGTGCGTCGATGGCAGTGAATGCGTTAAAAGCTCTATTTTTACCAGAGAGATAACTTTTGGCGTGAGGACCGTTGACAGATGTCAGGAGGGCGCCGTTGTCCAGTGTTGCTAGTGGTTCTGACGGCGGCCACAGAGCTATAGGCACCATTCATTCATACTGGGCAGTTTTCCTATATAAGAGGTGGCAAACGAGCATGAGAGTCATCTGATGGGAAGCAATCACCGCCCTCGGACACCCGCAATACGAGGAGTATCACACAGTGGCGTAGCGTGGGTATCAGCCGCCCGGGGCGGAAGAAAAATTTGCCGCCATCTTGTTTAGGTTTAAAAAAAAACTAAGAATCATTATTGTGGAAAGGGGATTCCCCGATTTCGTCACAGTATTATAAGTAATAGAAAACATGCTTATTCTAATCGGTCCGAATCGTAGGTGCGATAAAACTGTGATAGTTGATTGTTCAACAAGGGACTAAAACAAGCCATAATGACAAGCTAGGGTGGGTATAGTTCGAGTGGCATTATGGTTGTTTAGTCTCGCGATAAACACTACTTTTTACTTTGAACGCGAGGAAAAAAAACAACGTTCTGTTCAAAATTACAATATTACTTTTTACAAGCTTACGCTCGACTAATGGACTGCATGGATCTGTTCAAAATTGAAATAGAAAAAAAAAAAATTGTTGCGCGTTTTTTTCTATTCTTTTATTGTTTATAAAGTGACGTTTTAAATGATTGCATATTTAGCCAACAGTTTCAAAATGGAAAACTATTATAAAACTAATTGGACTACGCATAATAAAATGAATTAATCCTTAATATAATTGAATAGATTCATATTCGTAATCATTAATTTTATTGTTTCACGAAATCAAATCGTGTATTTTATTTAAATATTTTTGCACAGTTGTCATTTTGAGGTTATTTCCACGCCCTAAAAATCCGCCATTCACAAATTTATCTATCCTCGCACAGCGCCGCTCTGGCGGAAACAGCTGAGCGGAGCTAGGCTAGGTAAGTGAAGCGTTCCTATTGGTTCATGAAAAACACATAACTCGCAACATTCTGGTGGAAACTCAGCCTTTGAGCCCAGCTCTAAATCTTGTTTCGAAAACACGCTAAAAATAACATAACCAAAAAAAAAAAAAAAATACAAGCTTTTTTTGTTGACTGTACTTGCACTGTCACCCAAACTACATTTACATACCCAATTTCAAGTCGATGCTATTAACCGTTGAAGAGTTCCGTCCTGCGGAGACGATCCTAGCTGGACTACCAGATTATTTTATTGTCACGCAATTTACATAAATATTCCAAATTTCAAGTCAATCTGACTACTGGAACTTGCAAGATTTGATTACAGATAGACACAACAGGACAGGTGAAACTAAATAAAAGCTTGTAATATTACAACTTTACTTTATTTTTATTCCAGTACTTCAACAACGAAAAATACGAGCTAGAAAAATACGACCAGAGCCTAAAGAATTATGAATCCGCGTCTCTTAAGACCGCGTCCAGCCTTGCGCTTCTCAACTTTGGCCAGCACGCCATCTTCAGCGGCGGGCTTAGTATCATCATGGTTATGGCTGCCAATGAGATTGCCAAAGGTAAGGTGGCTATTGGCTAATAGTGGTGGGTACGATTACTAGTAGTGCCTACGGCTACTTGTGGTGGTTATGGCTAGAAGTAGTGGCTACGGCTACTAGTATTGGCTTCGGCTACTGAAGATAACTACTGCTGCTAGTGGTGACTACGGCTACCAGCGGTGGCAATGTGATCACCAAAGGTAAACTACATGGAAGTGATAAAGACTAGAGAGAAACAATCAAGATTGCGTCTAGCCTTGCGCTTCTCAACTTTGGCCAGCACGCCATCTTCAGCGGCGGGCTTAGTATCATCATGGTTATGGCTGCCAATGAGATTGCCAAAGGTAAGGTGGCTATTGGCTAATAGTGGTGGGTACGATTACTAGTAGTGACTACGGCTACTCAGGGTTCGAAAATATCCGATATTTTATTTTATATATCAAAATATCGGATATTTATGATATCATATATCCGATGTATATCAAAAGTTTGATATATATCCATTTTGTATGAAAGCCATATTATTATTTGTAAAATAAATTAAGTAAAATTGTTTCTGCACTTTATCAATTACTTTCTTTGTAAAAAATAATAGAATAAACACAACAAAAACTTACTCTTTTGTAACGAAATTTTTCTGACACGACTGACGCCATTAACGCCGGCAGAAGTGTTGCCATTAAATGGATTAGAACCTACTATTAGGGAGTATCTTTTAACTACTCCAACGCCATCTACATTTGGGAAGTAGAAATACAGTAACAAAGGCCAAAAACTAGCCAAAAATTACTTAATAATATCAAATTTTTAAAGCAATTTTTGTATTGATATATATCATAAAAAATCATTTGATATATATCGGATATATATCCATTGATATATATGCTCGAACCCTGCTGCTACTAGTGGTGGGTATGGCTAGAAGTAGTGGCTACGGCTACTAGTATTGGCTTCGGCTACTGTAGATAACTACTGCTGCTAGTGGTGACTACGGCTACCAGCGGTGGCAATGTGATCACCAAAGGTAAACTACATGGAAGTGATAAAGACTAGAGAGAAACAATCAAGACCGCGTCCAGCCTTGCGCTTCTCAACTTTGGCCAACACGCCATCTTTAGCGGCGGGCTCAGCATCATCATGGTTTGGCTGCCATGAGATTGCCAAAGGTTATTGGCTAATGGTAGTGGCTACGGCTACTAGTGGTGGTTATGGCTACTATTAGTGACTACGGTTTCTAGTGGTGACTACGGCTACTAATGGTGGCTATGTCTACTAGTGTTGGCTACGTCCACAAGTTATGGCGGGCAATGTGATCTTATACAGTGTCAGGAACTAATTCTTTTTCAAGCTTTTAATTAGCTTGCCCTGTTTGTGATTGTTGCTGGGTCAAATCATGCAAGTTCATATTGACCCACAGTGGTCGGATTGACTTGAAATTTGGTACTTTTTAAGTTGGATGACAATGCAGGTACAGTCAGTAAAAAAAGCTTGTATTAAAAATGATTTTTTTAATAGAAAGTTATTAGCCTACAATATATGAATACACGTACTACACAAACCTGTCTTAAGCCCGGGTTTTCTAGGATTAGCGGTGCCGTCACACAGCGGCCGCAAAAAAGCGGTGAATGACGTCATCCACCAGAATGTTGTCCATATAAACCAAATGGCGCGGTTTCCTAGAAAGCGGTAATTATTATTTTTTTACATAAGAGGGGGAAAACGAGCATACGGGCCACCTGATGGGAAGCAACCACCGCCGCCCATGGACACCTGTCAACACGAGGGGTATCACAGGTGCGTTGTCGGCCCTTTGAGAGACTGATAGGCAAATAGACACCCGATAGGGGAATGACATCACTCTCTAGGAAATCGCGCCATTCCGCCCACATAGACGTTCTAGTGACAGTGACGTCATTCACCGCCCCATCACGGCCGTTACATGACTCACCGCTGCTCCTAGGAAACTAACCCCCTTATTCATAAACGACAATCAATCCTATTTTAGTTAAAATGCCGCTAAAATTCGTTTTGTCCTTATCTGTCACTTCGACATTTGTATTTGTTAGAAAGGGACAAAGCATTTGTTAGTTAACATAGGCTTGTTAAGTTTTATGAATAAGGGGTACCCTTACCCTAAATGTTGTATGTTGCAGGCAACATGACAGTGGGTGACTTGGTGATGGTGAACGGTCTGCTGTTCCAGCTGTCAATACCGCTGGGTTTCCTGGGCTCCGTGTACCGCGAGGTGCGCCAGGCGCTCATAGACATGCAGACTATGTTCACGCTCATGTCTGTGGAGTCCAAGATCAAGGTACGGACTCATCAAGGCTAGAGTGAATAGGCTGTTACTGAACCAGCGAGATACACCTTTGGCCTCATCTGTACTTAACATCAGGTGAGATAGGGTCAAGCACGGTCAGTTTTATCATAGTAAAAGAGGACAAGTTGTTCCCTACGAACAAAAGTATTAAAACTTTGTACGGAGTTGCGGAACCCTTCATGCGCGAGTCGCTCGCACTCGCACTTGACCGATTTTTATTTGTCACCACATGTTTCTATTGGTTCGTGAAAAACACATTCTTCGCAACAAATCCTCGCACATCATAATGTCAGCCGAAAGACGTCCACTGCTGGACATAGGCCTCCCCCAAGGCTCTCCACTCAGACCGGTCTTGTGCTTTCCGCATCCACCGCGATCTTAACCAGGTCGTCGCTCCATCTTGTTGGAGGCCTACCGACAGCTCGTCTCCCGGTCCGCGGACGCCATTCGAGAACCTTCTGACCCCATCGGCCATCGGTCCTGCGAGCAATGTGCCCCGCCCACTGCCACTTTAGTTCCTAATCCTCGCACATCTTTGGTGGTAATGCAGCCCTATAGTGGTGTTATGCTCATAGGCGTACAGACCTTTGGTGGTGGTTGTGTGATAATTTGGCCGTCTCGTTGGTGGATGTCCTTATTTGCGATGGCTGCCGGGCGTCTTCCGGGGATTCTTAGCACTGTCTGTGATGTCTATAGCGCTGATCTATTAATTTCAGGAGAAACTCCAAGCTCCGGCGTTGAAAGTGGAGCAGAACACGGCGACTATAGAGTTCAAAGACGTCAGCTTCAAATACATAAACGGGAAGCCGATATTCAACAACCTCAGCTTTACTATACCGGCGGGGAAGAAGATTGGCATCGTTGGTGGCTCTGGGAGCGGGTATGTTTACCTAAACTTACAATACAATACAATAAATCTTTATTGCACACCAACACACACACCAACACCACAACAACAACACTTACTACTTAACCCCCGAAGAAGAAAGAGGGGAGTTATAAGTTTGAAACCTTTTTCATCTTTTCTAAGTTGGTTATTCAAATTCAAAATTCAAATCATTTATTCAGTAAATAGGCCGCAATGGGCACTTTTACACGTCATTGTTTAAACTACCAGCGCTTTCGGAAAGACCATCATTGCCAAGAAGAATGCGCCGCAAGAAACTTGGCAGAAAGTAATTTTTTTCAAAATAAAACTATAATATTTAAAACAAATACAAATAATATAATACTTAAAAACTACAGTATAAAGCTAAAAAAAAAAATACAAAAAAACATAATAATACAGGGATGTATGGGGTCCCTTAGTTACAAAACTAAACACTAACTATAATCTACGTTCAGTGGAAGTGTAGAATGCTTCCACCGTAATAAAAAAAATTATACTGAACAGGTCAGGGTTTCAGGTCAAGTAACCAGTTTAGGTTAGTTGAACACATTACAAAAAGGTTTAATGATATGTCATTATCATCATCATCTCAGCCGTAGGACGTCCACTGTTGGACATAGGCCTCCCCCATAGACCTCCAGTTGCTTCGGTTGGCAGCGGCCTGCATCCACCGTGGACCTGCTGCTTAAGACCGCGTTTCCATTAGAGATTTGCGAGGTAGCTAAGCGGTGCGAGGATCGTAGCTATCGTAGGGCCAGGTGGTACAGTGCACCAGGGCCCCGGAGCTCAGGGGGCCCTCTAACCTAAGCTTTGAAAAGAGAGGAGCATACGCGTAAAATAATAAATCATTAAATTAAAATAATCAAAAAACCCGACTGCCAAAACTAAAAGAAAGAAAATAAGTGTAGTGGTCTAGAACTCTGTTAAGTAGCTAATTTAAAGTTCAACAGTCGGGACCCATTACTAAGAGTTTTTGAGCGTCACTATTTAAAATGGGTCCCGACGTCACATGCCAGTATGTCTTCTCTGTCTAATCTTGAATTTTAAACCTTTATAACTTTGTTGTTTGTAAAGGTAGCTTAATAATTGTTTCTCTATTCGATAACAGGCATTGTGTAGTTTTATAATAAAAAATAGTCAAATACCGTATTCTTTCTCTATGCACCGGGGCCCTTGGCCACCTAACTACGCCACTACGTAGCGAGGATGTGTAGCGACCTCTTTTCAAATAAGCGAGCGGGGTGCGGTGAGGCGTGAGCGGTGCTATGTGAGTGATGTGTGTATATATAATCTCGGAATGCTGAGGACCTGGGTTCGATCCCCAGCGCTGGTCTCTTTTTCTGTTTTTTTTTCTGTGCATCCATGCTTCACTTTGTATTTGCGTTGGATTTCACGGGATGACCGTAAAAGTAACAAATTTGGAGTTGAAATAAAACACAAAAATACTCCAAAAACCAATCTTATATAAAATCTGTTAATCTTTTTTTTGCATTTACAGTAAATCGACCATGGTCCGTCTGCTGTACCGGTTCTTCGAGCCGCAGTCCGGGCACATCCTGGTCGCCGGCCAGAACATAAGGGACGTCGACCTGGCCAGCTTGCGGAAGGCCGTCGCCATTGTACCGCAGGTAACATTAGCACTGTGTCAATTTGATTGTCTTCTAAAAACGTCACAGCGCCACGGACAAATACAAATTATGAATAGAATTAGGGTCGAAGCGTGTGGTTAGATTGAGCGTCAGCGCCACCTGCGCGGCGGCAGTGTTGCCAACGTGGATTTTCCACTAAAACTGTTGGATTGGACTTTAGTGGCCGAAAATTCCTCTAAGAGGCTGTTTTAACATCCATTGATTAGCGTTAACCGACGGTTAAATGTGATGCCGTCTCCGTCTATTCGAACAAAACAAATAGAGACGGCACCACACCTAACCGCCAGTTAACACTAATCAATGGATGGTGAGACAGCCCCTTAAAACTAGTGCGGTGGATGTTGATATTCTGACAAGAAGAAGTTGATCGACCCATTAGTACGTTCTGTCCACGTTCCAGGACTGCGTGTTGTTCCACGACACGATATTGCACAACCTGCACTACGGCGACCTCTCGCGGCCGCATGAGGACGTCTACCAAGCGAGCCGGCTGGCCGAGCTGCACGACTCCGTCAAAACGTGGCCCAAGGTACGGCTGCGCCAATGTTGCACGACGATTCACAAGCGCTGCCACGAATTAATTGAAAGTGAATGATAATCTCTTAAACTCACTCTTTTGTCGGACTCTAATTACTCCGCGCATCCACTCAAAGTTTGACTGGTAGAGATCCCTTGAGGGGATAAGTCCGCCTTTGTAAAAGTATCTTAAAGTTTGTCAGTTGTGTTTTGTTTCTTTTCTTTTGTGTAAAATAAAGAGTTTACATACATATATACATACACAATGCTTGTGAGTCGACTTGTACAGTCGAAAAATTCATGAGCTACCATAGAACCATTTCACAGTAAACGTCATAGTGACATCGCATTAATTAACAAGGAAAGATGCGGAGCTCCTATTTCTGTGAGCTTTTGGCCCTTCGGGCCGATGCAAACTTGACATAACCTAAACCTACCTGTTTCTGTGTCGATTAAAATTGGGAATAAACGCGACTGTGAAAATAAGCTTCAGTAAAAAAATGCTCCTAGATAATAATTAAGAAAATATAAAAAAAAACTATTATAAACTTGGTAAACATTAAAAGATGGGAAATAAATTTTCTACCTGGATGTCCGGACAATTTGGGTTCATGTAACTATGCTATGTAGGAAAAATATGCACTAGTCAATTTGTGTTTTAGTAGATTTGAGTGTTCGACCCATTATGCAGTAATCACTTTAAGCTGAAGGCAAAAATCAAATGTAGTCAAATTGTGCTTTAGACAGTCCCAGACCACCCTATGATGATGATGACGATGATGATGGTTCCCAGGGTTACGAGACGCAAGTGGGCGAGCGCGGTCTGAAGTTGTCCGGCGGCGAGAAACAGCGCGTGGCGATCGCTCGCGCCATCCTCAAGAACTCGCCCATCATTGTGTTTGACGAGGCCACGTCCAGTCTGGATTCGCTCACTGAACACGTGAGTACGCTACGTAAAACAATATACAAAATAAGTTTTTGGTAAAAACTTCATTTTTAATACAAGCTTTTTCTTGCTCGCTGTACTTTTTGTTGACTGTACTTGTATTGTCACCCAAACTGCATTTACATACCAAATTTCAAGGCGATGCCATTAACCCTTGAAGAGTTCCGTCCAGCGGAGACGATCCTGGCCGTACTACCAGGATGTCACTACCAGATTATTGTATTGTCACGCAATCAATAGATATCATTTAATAAAAATATTGTAAATCTGTTTAAAAAAAATATACGTATATGTTTAATAAAAATCAAGGTAGTTTTGAAGGACGGTTAAAAAATTATTAATAATTGTGGGTAGTTTTGTTTTGTTTCATAAAACGTATGTGGGTACTTGGGAAGTTACAGTGACAAGTTAAAACGGTGGTTGTGGTTCGTTAGTCTAACAACAGGTAGCATGGTGTACGGTTGTGTCACTCTGAAGATGAGCTCTGGTTGAGTTCGAAACGCGTCAGTGTAGTGTGGTGGTGGTGATAGATGGGTTTGTGTGATTTGTGTGTGTTCTTACAGTGTCGAGGTGGAGGAACTGCATGAACACGCATATTTTGCATAAGCTTAGCTTTCGTAAGGTCGCGGGTGAGCAAGGAAATTATTTCAGTTCATTGACATCCGCAAAGTAACGCCTGATTCAATAAATAATTAAAAATATACCTCGTTGAGTTTCTGGCCGTATTCTTCTCAACAGAGGCTTTTCCGAACCGGTGGTAGATTTTTCTGACATTCATAAGTGCTTATAGCCTAAATTGAATAAAGATATTTTGACTTTTGACTTGACTTTAATTTACATAAGTATACCAAATTTCAAGTCAAACCAACTACTGGAAGTTGGTTGAATTTAACTTGCAAGATTTGATTACAGACAGACAGACGACAGACAGACATACAGACAGGTAGACAAGCAGACAGACAGACAACGGGACAGGTGAAACGAAGTAAAAGCTTGTAAATATAATTGGCAGACTCCAAAAAACTATGAAAAATATTTTTCTACCAGTTTGGAGTCGCTGCCTCAACACGAGCCAGCAGGAGTGGACTATAGTCGTATACCTTACCTACATACCACTATATTATATTATAAGTCTTCATCAATATTACTTTGACACAACCCCTGTCACGGACGTCAAAAAACTATAGTGAAATGTTCACTAAACCGCGCTGTGAACTAATTTTGTGCGCCGTTTTAATGTAAGAAACCATTTGCTAGTTCTTTATCTCAAAAGCATAAATTCCTTGTAGCGATTTACCGAATCGCATTTTACCTCGAACTAACAAAATTTCAATAGAATCATGTACTTGACGCAATTTATCGCATAGCTATTTACATTAGTATAATTAATTTGTAGCATCTCATTTTTCGTGTAGTATTTTACCCTGACGTATTTCGCCGCGATCGATGTTTGCTTGGGACTCTAATTAATTTGACAAGTTAATTGATGTTTGTACTAAAATACATAATACACGATCGTGGTCAAATGCGACTAAAACTAATCATCATGTCAGCCGAAAGACGTCCACTGCTGGACATAGGCCTCCTCAAGGCTCTCCACTCAGACCGGTCTTGTGCTTTCCGCATCCACCGCGATCCCGCGATCTTAACCAAGTCGTCGCTCCACTATTAATAAAACTAATAGCATGAAACTACCGTGAGACTCACTCATATTAAATATAATGACCCGGATAACTCACGTCTTAAATCGAGTTTAGCTCGACATGTTTCGGGCTAATCCGTAGCCCTTCGTCTTCGGAGCAACGCGACTCAGCGGCTGCTGCAACACGCGCACTGCGCGCCGCCGCTCTGGTCGAGCATGTTGAGCTAAACTCGATTTAAGACGTGAGTTATCCGGGTCATTATATTTAATAAAACTAATAGCGACTAAAAAAACACGATTTAGACACAACGCGATACTTAAAAATACGATCGAGGTGAAATGCGTTTCGGCGAAACGCTACAAGGAATTTATGCTTTTGAGGTAAATAACTTACAAAATGACGCGACAAGATTCCGTGGTAAATTTCTTACCTACCTTTTCCAGGCGATCCTCCAAGCACTAAAAGCGGCTACGGTCGGACGCACGTCCATTTGCATCGCCCACCGTCTATCAACAGTAGCTGACGCCGACGAGATTCTGGTGCTAGAAAACGGCAACATCACAGATCGAGGCAAACACCAAGATCTCATCAGCAAATCAGGGTCACTGTACTCCAGGCTATGGGAGAAGCAGAATAAGGATGCCAGCTCCGTACCCCCCGTACCCATGTGAAGGGTGATGAAGGAGAGCGGTGTATTCTGATAGTGCGTTCGGTGAAACGTTGACGCTCGTAGAGTTAAGAGGTGATGTGAAATAATGCTGTTATTATAGTACATTGTGTCTTAAGGGCGGTAAACAAGGAATTACGAACGAGAGTCTGGCTTTAATGAGTCGATGTTCGTAATTCTAGTACCGCCCGTGCGACACAATGTTTTTCATCACATTTGCGAGTAAAATTGTATATTTGTAAAAGAAAAACTATTTTTTTTTCAAATATTGCCGATACCGCTGACTACGCAGCATGTGCCCGAAGTGCGCGCGCCGCGCTCCTGCACGCCATGCAGTATCACACTCATTTACCGACCTTGGGCTTCATGACAACAAAATTAGTACGGGCAATGACTCATTTACCGACCACGGGTTTCATGACAAGCACATTAAGGTCGAGGGTTTTACTTGGGGGGTTGCAACCAAGGTAGCCTGCATGTTACGGCACTGTTTACGAGCAAGTGTGATGAAAAATATGATTGCGATGTATAAAAGGTTTCCAGCAATTAAGGAATGGGATTTCTTGGTAGGCGAAATTTCGTGAAGTCCGTTTGACGTTACAGTTATTTCCAAAAAACGTGACATAAATTTCGAAGTTGTGAAACGGACCTCACGGTACCTAGACCACAGAAATCTGTGTCGAAGAGACTCCCAAGTTTAAACTGTTTATTGCTGATGGCATAGTTACGTAATAGTCCCCTCCCCCCACCTCTCCAAATGAGGTGGAATGAGATTCATCTCGAATCCCGCGTAATTTATGCACGCCCCCTTGCCCAAGCCTTGTACGCTGAAAAGTTAACAACAGATTCCATTTAACGTCACGTAATTGAATGAAGTGAAAACAATGAGGGCTATCGCGTATAAATTCGCCGGTAGAGGCGCTAGTGTAGCGTGAGGTCTCCGAAATGTCAAATCTCATAGTTTTTGGGTGAGTTACGCGGGTTTATTTAAAATTAGAATAATTTTGTGAATATTTTGCATTACCTGAAATTAATTATGGCAATTATGCGTTACGGGGCAATGAATGTCTGCGTTTTGAGACAGTTTTGTCTTTCTGCTACTTTTGTCCTCCCTTTTTGCCGAACAAAACGGGACTACGCAACACTGTGGTTGCTCGATATTTTTATGGTACGGTTTTAAGGTGTATTAAATATGATTTTAATCTAAACTTTGTTTTCACGCCCGTAATAACAGACTTTAAAGGCCACAATTAAAAACCTTACGCAACAGTGGCGCCATCTAGAAAGACTAAAAACGATAGCCCTCATTACTTTGCTCACCCGCGACCTTCACTGTTCATCGAAGTAACGCCTGATGCAATCATTTGCTTTAAAAAAAGGCGCGTTTTGTTTTATGTTAGATCTTTATTAATATTTTTTTAAAGATCAAAGGAAATAAGGAATAGTCTTCGATGAAGTCTTACCTCAGTTTAGTAAAGTTTATTTGTTTTTTTCCTAATTTATTTTTGTATTTCATGTTGTATCGAGAATTATCTCCATAATCGTAACTAAACTATCGATGTTGATAAAATTACTTCGACGTTTCGACCACACAGCGGCCGTGGTCACGAATAGACAATGAGAATCGTGAAACTTTAAAACATGAGGTACTACATCATGATGGGCGGCGGTCATCCATCGTGCGGTTTAGGCGTTCCTTTTCACCTCGCACACGTAATTTATGGAACAGTATTGGCAGCTGAGGTTTTTCCAACTCACTACCATATGGCTAACTTCAAAAAGCGAGTGTACCAGTTTTTGCAAGGCCGGCAACCCATCTGCAGTGATGGTGCTGCGGATGTCTATGGGCGACGGTAATCACTTAACA
This sequence comes from Choristoneura fumiferana, assembly GCF_025370935.1. Classification (NCBI taxonomy): domain Eukaryota; kingdom Metazoa; phylum Arthropoda; class Insecta; order Lepidoptera; family Tortricidae; genus Choristoneura; species Choristoneura fumiferana. The sequence goes on from NC_133483.1 coordinate 21,279,693, forward strand.
TCAGCTGAACCGTCTGTTCGTTTGCCTGCTATGACATTAAAAAAAATGTATGCTGTATACTTTTTTCGCTCCCAATTGCGCCAAAGTGCATTGGTAACCATCTACCATCATCTTGGTCTATGTCCCGCTTGAGCCGTAGTTCCCATGCAGACCGAGTGCGGATCGGAGACTTCACACGCAGCATTGAATTTCTTCGCCTGTGTGCAGGTTTCCTCGCAATGTTTTCCTTCACCGTAAATAAAAGTATTTTCGCACACAAATTCAGAAAAACTCATAGGTGCAAGCCCAGACTCTAACCAACGACCCTCTGCATGAGAGGCTCAAACCAATTAGCCTACCGCAACTTATTAGTTAGGCTTGGTGCCATCTATCGATTTTTACTTTAAATTAATTTATAATAGTTCTGATTGATTACAGAATGCTTTGTAATCGATCAAACGAACTTATTTGTGATGTGCGCTTGTATTTATATCCGCAATTAAAATTTATAGAAATAAGACGAGAATATTGTTTTTGGTGGATTATGGACACTGACGTATATTGAAATGGATGGCATAATTGACGACCAGATGGCCTAGTGGTTAGAGAACCTGACTACGAAGCTTGATGCCCCGGGTTCGATTCCCGTGTCGGGGCAGATATTTGTATGAAAAATACGAATGTTTGTTCTCGGGTCTTGGGTGTTTAATATGTATTTAAGTATGTATCTATCTATATAATTATATTTATCCGTTGCTTAGTACCCATAACACAAGCTTTGCTAAGCTTACTTTGGGACTAGGTCAATTGGTGTGAATTGTCCCGTGATATTTATTTATTTATAATTATATACTATGAAAATATACGAGGAAAGTGTTCACCGATTTGTTGCTTCTTGCGGGTAACAAAAGGAAGTTTTTTTTCAGCCTGTTATTATTTCATCATTAAAAAAAAAACTGTATCCAGTGTCACTCGCGATATCAAGACAAATCTATTGACGTTTCGTTAATCAAGATACGTGTAATACAGGATACGGGATAATAAGTTACGGCGGATATAGGAACGGACATACAGTCGAGTTCGTAAACTTGTGAGCAAATTTTTGATCAAAAATATCTGAACACGACTCTATTGTTAATGGCGTAGAAGCGTGTTCAGATAATCAAATTTCAAATCACGTAGTCGAGCAAACTGAATCATGTACAGTTTGATTAATTCGAGTTAACACTTGACAGATGGGCGTGCCTTCAGTCAATTTTCAACTTTGACGTCATACAAATAAAGCCATTTTTAGTATATCGCTACCCACGTTTATAGATTATGTAAAAACTATTTTATTTGTATGACCTCAAAGTTGAAAATTGACTGAAGGCGCGCCCATCTGTCAAGTGTTAACTCCAAGTAATCGTACTGTACTAGGGTGGAAAACGTTTCTGCTACTAATGTCATGTTGACATGTCATACTTTTGTCTAGGAAGTCATAGTGAAATTCATTATTAAAAGTTCCCACCATACATGAATCAGTTTGTGCTACTGTACTTACAGATCAAAAATATAAACCTCGTTTTGGTCTTCGCCACAGTCGGGTAAAAAAACAGGAAATTTAAGTAACCTGGAACAAAATGTCAGACGTTGTCCATTTAAATATAGGTCTGTGTGTATGACCCTTATAAAATTGTTACTTGAATACTGTAAATTCTAGATCATAATGTGAATCGTTGATACTTTGTACAGTCGAATAAGTATATTATTTTGTTAAAAAATCTGTGTTTTCTTTACTATAAGTAATCTACGGAAATATCTCTAATATGAACCCATCACCCATCTCTTCCCGTGGTGTTGTTAAAAGACGACTAAGGCTGCATCGAAAATACAAACTGAAACATAGATGCTAAGAAAAACCAGAAAAAGAGACCAGCGCTGGGAATCGAACCCAGGTCCTCAGCATTCCGTGCTGCGTGCTATACCGCTACACCACCACTGGACAGGAGTACAGACACAAATTTCTCATATGCACCACATATCTCAGCTTGTTTGTTGCCTATTTAGTCACTGAAGCAGCGACACTAGCGACATCTATGCTTTTAGCCCTCATTGAGAAACTTTCAGCACCCCATCGGAACTAACCGCTCACCCGGACAAGAGATGTCGCTATTAAGCAATCAAATTAAGATTGAAGATATGTGGTGCATAGGAGAAATTTGTGTCTGTTCTCCTGTCCAGTGGTGGTATAGCGGTATAGCACGCAGCACGGAATGCTGAGGACCTGGGTCCGATTCCCAGCGCTGGTCTCTTCTGATTTTTCTGTGCATCTATGTTTCAGCTTGTATTTTCGATGTGGATTTTACGGGATGACCGTAAAAGTAACAAAATTTGGAGTTGAAATACAAAAAGACTCCAAAAAACAATCTTGACTAAGGCTCCGTTTCCACCAGAGATGTGTGAGGATGCGTTGCGAAGAATGTGTTTGTCATTAACCAATAGAAACGCCCCATTTACCTAACAGCTCACTCTACACTAAACAGCTCCCTCGAAAGCTCCATACGCCCAAGACTTGGGCAGCTCCGTACGGCTTCAACTTTCACAGCTCCGCACGGCTACAACTTCCACAGCTCCGTACGTCTACGACTCTCACGGCTCAGGCGGCTCCTTTACGCCCTAACCTGACACTAAGCCCTGACGGCCTTAACTTCCGGAGCACTGCACATCCTTCCTGGCTCGTCCAAGACCCTGATCGTTCCGGCGTGGAACACTGTCCAGGCTGCTCGTCCTGCCGCCCTAAGGCCCCTTTTGACCTCGGCACCGACGACCGCTCAGCTGGACCAGTAGCCCTCTTCGCTCCGGGTTCTTCTCTCCGACTCCAGGGAAGTGTAGGCCAGGGAGACTGAATAATCAGAACCGACCTCTCAATAAAATCGCTTGAACTTACTACCTGAGATTCTCGTAATACTTTTACTTTTAATTTTGTCATACTAGGCCTGTTATTTTTTGTGTTCAATTTTTAATTAAAAAAAATTGTTAAAACGTCTTATTGTTTTACTCAAAGAGTAACCTACTAGGCCTCCTTTAAGGTCAAACCTCCCCTCAAGAGGTCTGTAAGATAAGTAGTTATCGGGAATAAGGTAGGTATTTCATTCAAATTTTGGAAAAAATTGCTCCATCCATTTTTTGATGATTCCGCCAATGAAGTAAAAGAATTTCTTTGCTCACCCGCGACCTTATGATAGCTAAGTTTATGCAAGGTATGCGTGTTCATGCAGTTCCTCCACCTCCACACTGTAAGAACACACAAATCACACAAACCCATCTATCACCATCACCACAATACACGACGCGCTTCGAACTCAATCAGAGCTTATCTTCAGAGCAACAACCGTACACCATACTACCAGATGTTAGACACTCCCTGCAATTAATGTCTAATTTTGCCAATTTTGTCTCGCGTCTTCGTGGATGGTAACGGTAAACATACTTATATAGATAAATACATACGTAAATACATATTAAACATCCAAGACCCGAGAACAAACATTCGTATTATTCATACAAATATCTGCCCCGGCTGGGAATCGAACCCGGGACCCCAAGCTTGGCCATCAAATCCGGTCGTCAAAGTCAAATAAGGATGAAGATAAGGATACCGACCGACCTCCTTTCTCATAACCAGCCAGAACTATTCGATAACAATTCGAAATCTATTGATTGACAGTTATCAGTTACCATAGCAACGGAGTCACAACACTAAACTTCTTCAATTTCGATATATTTTTCAAAACACGCTCTATTTTGAGTGTTTTTATATTTTGTGTTGACCATGGACTTGTGAATGAGATGTCTTGTTTAAGTTTGATTCCAGAAGATAAACGGAAGGAATATCAAAGGTTAGTTCTTTAGGGCAATAGGGCATTGTTTTTGCTACACACCTGGTTTATTATTATAGATATGCTAGTGTTTGTCGTTGGCCATTATTGGATAACTTAATACTGTTGTTTACTGAAGGTATACTATCAATATGTGGCAACTTTAACTTCCGTAAGCAATCTTACCTGTAGACCTATTAACCTTTAATAAGGCTCCATTTATTGGAGCATACTACCACAGAATCAAAAGCAGCTATCGAATACATACCTGTCAAAGGATATTTTTAAAGCTAGTAGTATTTTCAATAATTCCAATGGATATTGTAACTTATTACTAAAACAATAATGTTGAATTTCCAAATCAATGCATGGACGCTAAATCGCCTCTACCTATTTAAGGGTTAAATTATGAATTGGTTTGGAATAGGCCGATTGAAATCTAAACTTATAAATTCCTATTTCCCTTGGGAACGATTTGACCGATTTCACCCATATTTTTTTTAGTTTTCTAATACCTACTTTGTAGAAGGTTCTTACGACCACCGCCAGGTAATGTGGTCGAAAGCGTGACAAGTGCTGTTTCAAATTCAAATTCAAATGTCTTTATTCGCATAAAATATGGTACAATAGGTGATAAATTAACATTTCCAGTACAAAAACATATTTTGCTACATAAATAGCATGCAAAGTTATCTTAAAACTAGACTAATTAGATTAATTAAACACAGGCATCATAGTAAGCAGAACACATAAAGTAGCATAATTATGTGTTTGTGTTAAAGAGGGCTTTTGTTGAATAAAACATTTTTTCTTTGAGCCATCTATAAAGTGTTTGTGGTATTTTAACTATATTCTAGGCCCAATAGCTTACGAAGTGCGAAACCGCTAATAGAAACTAGTTCTAATAAAAAAAACGCCAGCAAATATATAAAAAGCGCCCCAAAAAAACGCCGCCAAAAAAGACAACTAAAAAGTAAAAAATAATTATGCACTACCTAGCTGTTTATCCCTACCCCGCGGGGACTATGCTGATTTCCCCCAAAATTAGCCTAAGTTAATTAAGTGTAAGTACCTAGTAATATTTTTTTATCTAAGCGTCGTCGATGTCGGGGACCGCTAAGGTTAACAGGAGACTAAAGTACATATGTTGTATTTTTGAAAGTATTAACCATAGCGGTCCCCCGACACCGACGACGACCCAGCCATGTCTGACTGTCTGTCTGTCTGTCTGTCCGTCCGCGGCGTTGCTCAGGGATTATCAATGCTAGAAAGCTGTAATTTTGCATTGATATTAATGAAAACTATGCTGACAAAATGGTACAATAAAAAAAAAAAAAAATTAGTGCACCTCCCATAGACGTAAAGTGGGGGCGATTTTTTTAAATTTTTAATTATACCATTTTGTCGGCATAGTTTACCTATATATCTGTGCAAAATTACAGCTTTCTAGCATTGATAGTCCCTGAGCAAAGCCGCGGACGGACAGACAGACAGATAGACAGACAGACAGACAGATAGACAGACAGACAGACAGATAGACAGACAGACAGACAGACATGGCGAAACTATAAGGGTTCCGTTTTTGCCATTTTGGCTCCGGAACCCTAAAAACGGAACCCTTATGGATTCGTCATGTCTGTCTGTCTGTCTGTCCGTCCGTATGTCACAGCCACTTTTTTGAAACTTGGTAAGTAACTTGGTAAGTGTGAACCGCATTAAGATTTTCACACTATAATAGAAAAAAAAAATTCGGGTTCCCCATACTTAGAAATGAAACTCAATTTTTTTTTTCATCAAACCCATACGCGTGGGGTATCTATGGATAGGTCTTCAAAAATGATATTGAGGTTTCCAATATATATTTTTTTCTAAACTGAATAGTTTGCGCGAGAGACTTCCCTCCCTGTAACTTCTAAAATAAGAGAATGATAAAACTAAAAAAAATATATGATGTACATTACCATGCAAACTTCTAATAAAAATTGGTTTGAACGAGATCTAGTAAGTACTTTTTTGAATACGTCATAAATCGTAAACCTGTTACTTGCTGCTACGGAACCCTTCATGGGCGAGTCCGACTCGCACTTGGCCGCTTTTTTTTCTCGACTAACCCTATCCTCCTGAGGCCCGACGTAAAATTTATGTTTTCACAATTTGAACCGAACATCAATCAAGTAAATTCAATTTTTTTTTATATCCTCATGTGAGGACCGGGAGATCCAGGAGGCTATAGTGTGGGGTATCGTTGTATAGACAGACAGACAGACATGGCGAAATTATAAGGGGACTACGGAACTCTAAAAATCTGCTCTATCCTCCTACGGCCCAGTGTCCCATAAGTAACACTTATTATTATAATGAGAAGTCGAACTATATTTATTTATTTATTTATTTATTTTATTGAGGTGTTCAACAGCGTTACAATTATGTTTATTCTAGTTTACAGACTGAATCTTAAGGCCAATAACAGAACTCCCTTAATAATACAAGTATATAAGCCTGAGTAGGAGTAAACGTACCGTAAAAAAAAAGTTAATAGGAAATGACGAATATATATATATATATATATATATATATATATATACACATAAGATGTGTCGCTAAAGTAAATTAAGTGTGAAACATGTGTAGTGTGTGTGTGTGTGTGTGTGTGTGTGTGTGTGTGTGTGTGTGTGTGTGTGTGTGTGTGTGTGTGTGTGTGTGTGTGTGTTTGTATGTTACCAGGAAATACTTTTCACAATTGAAAATTTGAATTTAATTCTTGATGTGACAAAGGGGTCCACATCTTGAAATGACTTGTTATACGTGCGTACAACCCTAGTTAGTACAGAGTTCTGGGCGTAGTTGGTTCGTTGAAAGGGAACTTTGAAAAGAGGAGTGTGACGAGTGCGGCGAGTGGGCGCACAGAGCCCAACTCCAACAATATACGAGTAAAAATTTTCATTTTCATAATAAAAATACTTAAGCCGCTGTAGGACAAAAATGTCTCCCGAATAGACCCAAGTACGAGCAAGCTTCGCTAAAAGCTCTAATTTTGTCACATCAAGTTCATAAAGGGCTTACGTCGCGAACTTTTGCGTTTCGCTCAGCCTGACACTTGAATACTAATGAGGGAATCTTTATGCCCAAGTGTCTATAAGCCATGTTTAAATTTATTATTTAACTAGCTTATACCCTATGGCTTTGTCTGCGTGAAAGAATAAAAAAAACTCATTTATTGCCACAGAAATAAACACGACAGGAATAAACACAAGTAGACAAGTTTTGCAGGTGGTAGGACCTTGTGCAAGGTCCGCCCGGATTGCTACCACCATCTTGCTCGCTAATCCTGCCGTGAAGCAGCAGTGCTTGCACTGTTGTGTTTCGGCGTGGAGAGTAAGACAGCCGGTGAAATTACTGGCACTTGAGGTATCCCATCTTAGGCCTCTAGGTTGGCAACGCATCTGCAATCCCCCTGGTGTTGCAGGTGCCTATGGGCGGTGGTGATCTCTTATCATCAGGAGACCCACTTGCTCGTTTGCCATCCAGTTGAATAAAAAAAAAAGGCAAGCAGGTTGCATTGGGCTCAGGCTCAGCATAAGCTGCGAGGTAAAAAAAACTTCCAGCGCTGACTTTTAGCCCTATCTATACTACGAAGTGCAAAATTCGAACTTAGTATCTTCACGTTCCGCTGACGCTTATATTATTTAATACGAGAGTGAGATGGGCGGTACGATATGAACTTCGATTTTCGAATTTCGTAGTGCGGGGTGAAAACTTATTCTAGACCCGGGTAAATGTTGCTATAAAATAAACTAGAAATAGACTGTCTTAAGAATAGAAAAAAAAACATTAAAGAAAATAAAAGGTGGATAGAAATTAAAATAAAATGGTAAAGGAGTCGAAACTGAACTGGTGGCAAGACGTAAGTGCGAGTCTCCCGGCCAATGGGTTTTTATCATCTCGTCCTATATACCTACGTCCACTGCAGGGCACAAGGCTTCTTCTCAGAACGACTAATGCTTAGTGCGAACAATGACGCCATCACTCAAAAACGACATTAGCCTATCGGCTTTAAGTTTCGCATAGTTGTATGACAATAGCATTACACTTCACACTTCCTCGAATAAGATTAACGACCTTTCGATGAATTTACTAGGTTGATAAGGGTGCTCGATATTGTGTGGATATTAAATAGTTTCAGTAGTTCCCGGGTATGACTTGTGCTTTGACTGCCTAATTAAAAGGTGAAATATGTTCCCAGGGCAGACGGAAGAAATGGACATTGGCATAGACCAGGCTAACTTGATTACATCCAAGATCTGACGAAACCCTGTGCGATCTACCAATAACATACCTACTTCATGAAATCTTTAATGAAACAGTTGAGTACTAGGAACACAGGGAAGCTTAAAGTTCCATCTTACAGACTGGTTAAAACCAAAAAGTCGTTTCTGGGAAGTTGCATACGTTTTTTATAATAAAATTCCAAAAAATATTATAAATGAAACAGATACAAAATTCAGATCTATTGTCAAGAAGACATTAATATCTAAGGCGTATTATAAAGTTAATTATTATAATAAAATTAGCGATCTCTTCAAATAGCGAACCTACTGTGTTAAAAATAAAGCTGTGTTAAATACTTGTGATGTATACATATCATTTAATAATATTGTAAATCTGTTTAAAAAAATATACCTCGTTGAGTTTCTTGCCGGATTCTTCTCAACAGAGGTTTTTCCGAACCGGTGGTAGTTTATTTTTTGACATTAATAAGTGCGTGTTTTGGCCTAAATTGAATAAAGATATTTTGACTTTTTTATATTTTTTGCCTTGCCACGATCGACTGGACTAATCATCACGATCGATCGATGGACCGATTGGCCACCCCTGGCATAGACTACTAAGTTAGTCAAAACAAACGGTTCGCACCAATCTTAGTCTCCGTTTCCACCAGAGATGTGCGAGGATCTGTTGCGAGGACTATGTTTTTCATGAACCAATAGAAACGCTTCATTTACCTAGCGAAATGACTATTTTCTCGCTCAAGAAAAGAACAAAAGATATAAATCCCCTGTCAGTAAAAGAGACAAACATCGGTACCTAAGGAAATAAATGGCTGATCGCTGGACGTTCACACTGCCGGCGAGAACTATCTTCGCTAGTTGATTACAGTGATACAAGCTATTACATACTTATTACTGTTAGCCTATTCTGTCAAACTCCGGAGCAAAGGCTAAAAGAAAAAATAAAAGCTATCTTAGATAAAACTCGCTTGGCGGTCAGAACTTACGCTCAACCAACCAGCATTTCCAGGTCATTTTACAGTACGGCGTGGATCTGAGTGCAAGTATTTCGGTGTGGCTCACAAGCATTCTGCCCGCCCGTTCCAGTGTGTAATGAATATTGATGCATACAAATGATGGCCGGTTTCTACTAATATAAGGACGAATACTTCACTTTTAAGAGAAACTATTTGTATCAGAAGTTGACGCAAATGTTTATCGTATGCATCAATATTCATAACACACCGGAACGGGCGGGCAAAACGCTCGTGAGCTCTGGATCACCTGGCCAAGGGTCTGCCCTTAATATGAATTGAAAACAATTAATTAATTCACGAGCATTTTATTCAGGACTGCACGGCAGATGAAGCAGCATTTTTGACGAAAACTTATCAGATAGTTAAGTATTCCAAATGTTCATCAAACCTCTAACTTTCTTCAGAAAAGAGTCAGTAGCGACAGTCTACAGCAGCAACTCCCGGCTCAACTTGCTGACGAAGCGCAAGCGGCTTAACCCTCTCACCGCCGACATGTCGAGCCAGTCCGTCAAAACCGACCGCTACGTCACGCAACGAGTCATCTCCGCCAAGACACATCGCGTCAAACAGCTGCAGAATCAATTGGCTGACGCGCACTATCACTTGCAGGTACAATAACATCATTATCACATCATCGGCTGGCAGACGTCCACTACGGAACAAAAGCCTCCCCCTTAGAACGCCACAATGAACGACAACTCGTCACTTGCATCCATCAGTTGTCTGTAACTCTCACAATGTCTTCAGTCCACCTGGCATGACAGTAACATGACTCTATTGAACAAAAGCTATCTCTTGTCCAATCTGCTACATCATAATCACGGGAGAAAACCGGGAAGCAGATATGGATCCAAGACATGATGTTTCACTATAATAGGCCTTATAAATAGGCTCAACGTCTCTCAGCGAGATATGGAGAGAGCTATGCTTGGGGTTTCTCCACATAATCAAATCAGAAATAAAGAGATACTTGGATCCCAGGTGTTCGATTCCCAGATTGACAGTTTTGTAATATTCCCATAAAATTTCAGGTGATATGGCTTTGAAAGGCAATTTCTGATTGCAGGAGCTGAGCAATGAGAATCGAGTTCTACGAGCTATGCAGAAAAAACAAGAAATCGCGTTACAAAGGTAGTTATCCATTACTAAAAATTGTATTGATAAGTACTTACACTTTAGCTAACCAGAGGCCATAGGTATTGCCTATCGTTTCTGACGCTCGCGATCGCAATCCAATGACAGATTTCGCATACAAAAACTTATTTGATTGCGATCGCGAGCAGCAGAAACGTTAAGCTATACGCCTCAGGTCGTTCAAGAATTTATTGAGAGCTCCATTTCCCTTCGCATAATAATTAATCCAGAATCTTATTACTCCCAAGTGGCAATTCGCTCTTTATATACACCATGATTTTTTTAAATCGGTGATGGGGTACTATTTTTTCTAAATTTAGCCATTGTTTCTTTTCTAATATTTTTTTGTATTACTATTCAAACGTTCCAAATCGTTATGGGATTTCTTTCATGACCTGCCTCTGCTTCGTCCTCTGCTTCGTTCGTCGTGGTGGCGATTGTTGCTTACAACTGTGTTGCTTGCAACACTATGCTGAGTGGGGCCGAATTTATACTGTTTGATGTCCTTTTAAGATGTCTTTCTTTTCAATGTATTTTATCCTGTGTAATTAACATGTGTAAAGTTCTCTCTTTCTCTCTTTCCAATCCCACTTTTCCGTCTCTAGAATTAGACAGGATATGAGAAGCGCAGGTGTAATGTACAGAATCTATGATTTACAGATACGAAAATTCCAACGCAGAACTGCCTCAGGTTCTGCACTCGCACTCTGAAGACATGAGGATCCAGCAGATGAAGTACAAACAGCTGAAGCAGCAGTGCAAGGAGGCGCTGCAGAAGTTAAAGGAGCGAGACATGCAGTTGCAGCAGTTGAGAGACGAGCATCAACATCTGCTGGAATTGAGCAAGGACAGGTTACTTCATACATCATTATATTTTACGTTGATGATGATGATTAGAAATAGTGCGATAAGGGAACGCTGTGGTGTAAATGAAGGTATAGTCACACGGATTGAGAAAGGAATGCTTGGATGGTTTGGGCATATTGAGAGAATGAATGAAAACAGATTGACTAAGCAGATCTATAAGACGAGCGTGAATGGGAACGTTGGGAGAGGAAGGACTAGACGAACGTACCACGATCAAATCGGGGACGTTCTGAAGAAAGGTCGGGTCAGGAGTACTCTAAACCGACGTGCATGCATGAAAAGATTGATGAATGTAGAGGAAGCGAGAGTTGTATGTCAGAATCGTAGCATGTGGAAGGATGTAGTCTCTGCCTACCCCGTTGGGAAAGAGGCGTGATTTTATGTATGTATGTATGTATGTATGATGATGATTCCCCGCCCTCTTTTTTTGAGATATAAAGCTATAAACTAAATTATGTACGTTGCAATTATACTATACTTCTATACTGTAAAGTTGAATCCGAGTTGTACAGATTCTCAGTTCCACTGGTTCCTGTTTCTACAGATTTTCATCCCACATGTTCAGTTGTTAATCTGCTGAGTTGGCTAATTTTTTGAGTTACGAATCTGTTGAGTGGAGAGTCGTTCGAGTTGGGAATCGATAGAAATGGGAATCTGTAAGTAAAATTTTTAGAATTGGAAATAAACCCATGGCAACCCTTTTACCTTAATCCTCTGCTTAAGTTGTACCTAATAATACGAGTATAAGGACTGGTAAAATTCTGCCTGAATCAATCGATTTTTTGTTAGTTTTGATTGACAATATAATTTTTTTGAAATCAAGGTGTGAATGAAGTTTTTATTGTCACTAAAATCGATGGCATGGTTCCTTAGAACAGATTTTTCTATGTCTTATAGTTTCAGAGTGCCTACTATCAACTGTCCCACCTGTTGAAGTGAGCTGAATACAAACGTAGTGCACCTTTCAGGAACCTCCTCGAGCGTGAGAAACTTCAAGCCCAGATGACCGAGCTGTCACTCAAAGTACAGCAACAGAACGAGACGATCAGCGTGTTGCAGCGCAAGATAGCCCTGGAAGCAAAGAATTTCCGCCACCAGCTGCAAGCCGAGATCAACAAGCATAAGGACACGAGGCATGATCTTGACTTGGCCATCAATAATGCAGACAAGCTGTCAACTATCATTGAGGTAAATATATTTTTTACTTTCAATATCTCGCTTTTCGCTTGTAAGTACTACAAATTGCACGACTTTATTAATCATGTTACGTGACTAACTTTAGCCTGCAGCTTTCCTCCTATGGAATAATATAAAATCGGCTAGCGCTTGATAACACGAGAATTTTGAAGAATCTGGGTCACGTTTTTCAAATTGATGTTCTTTTAATAATGAAAATGATCAGATTTTGTATTAAATGGAAGAAAAAGTGAACGAATCGGAATTACATTTTTAGAAACTACGACACATAAGAAATAGGCTCCAAAAGTTTAAGAACTGATGATCATGTAGGTGTTCTGCTTGTTCTAGATGAAAGAAAAGATGCTGAGTACAGCTGCGAGTAGAAACCTGAAGTCTCCGAACAAGTCTGCGTCGCTGCAGATGCTGCCACGGCCGACGAGCAAGCACACGCGCTTAAGCGGGGAGAGTGCAAGGGACAGTGACGATAGAGGCAGTGTGAGTTCGCAATTCAGTTAAAGGGTTTAGTTAGCAAAATTTTAAAGCGTTCAGAGCAAATATTTCTTCACGTGCCGTAAATGCACATGTGCTCGAATCACTGCTAAATTATAATAGTAACACCATAGGTGCGCTAAGAAGTACCTATTTAAAGTTCCTGGTTTTTGATGTTTACCATAAGGTACACAACCACCACCATAAGGCTATAGCAAAATATCCTGTACCCCGTAAATCTTTAGTAGGATCCGGGCCACTAATAGAAATAAAAATAATTGCAGCGTTCAAAAATTAAAAATTACTGATAAAGGCTGATATGAATTATCACTGAATGATAATAATCGTATGAAAAAGTGATATGGACTACGCGATAAGTAAGGTCAATGAAAATTAGAAGTTTCATAAAAGTTTATTTTTCAGGGTGACCAGAACATAATGTTAGCAAAACTATGTGAAAACTCTCGTAGTCTCAGCAGTGCTTTATCTCACGATGAAGAGACCAGCTCTTCAACAGAACCTCGCTCCAGATACGCGCGCAGCCGCATTAGCACCACCAGCACTAGATCCACACCCAACCAGACCAGAAAGGGCTCCAAGGGATCAGACGACATGATAGAAATAGCTAAAACGGTACAAGATGGTATGGCTGACCTCGCAATTTTCGACGATGACTTAGACTTCAAAAACTCTTCACCCGACGAAATGCAAAAGAAACTGGATGCTATGAAGGCCGAATTAGTAAGCAAGATAAAGAACAATGAAGATCCTATATCAAGGAAGTCTAGTGCCATCAGAAAGAGATCTACTGATGAATCAATTGAAGAAAAAATTGACGAGGTCGATGAAATGGAACGGCCAAAGTCTAGAGGCAGGAGGCATTCGAATGTTTCATTTTATACTGACGTCACTGTTGATGACAACTCTACTACGATCACAAAAGGTGAAGTAAAAACAGTAGAATTTACTGAATCTGCCCCAGCCGCTAGAGTCAAAAGAGAGAACAGTGCGCTTGAAAGAAAAACATCAGGAAAACCTATAGAAAAATATTGTACCGAAATAATTCACGATATAGAGAGAAGCAGCAAAGTAATAGACAAGCACATGCGAGAGTTTAGCCAGTCAAAGTTTGATAACGAACAGATAGTTCAGCAATTGCAAGCAGTTGATAAAATTAACGACATAGTTAATGCGAAAGGTGAAATACCACCGGAAGCTTTTTCAGAATTAAATAATAATTTTAATTTGTTGACTGAACAAGTTTTATCCGAGGTCCCAGTAGCCCGAAAGCGGTCTGTTTCTAGTCGAAAGAACTCTAGAATCGAATCAAGAACCAATATATTTGGAGATTCTAGTCTAAGTAATCAGGACATGTTGAATGATTTGCTGGGAAAGAAATGATATGAGATGGTGAAGCTTGTTGCTTTTTAATTTTCTTTTGCACTATGGATCTGAATCAGGGCTACGAGAACTGTTGGAAAATGGACACAATGCCAGTCGCTCTAAAAGGGCTAACTCGTGACATATTTTCTTAATGATGTTAGGGTAAAAATAATCTAACACGTTGCAATTAATTTTGTGGTTTAAATTGGCTATTTTTGTAAATGGTTCTAGTTACGATCACGTAAAGATGCCATTGGACATTTTTAAACTAATAATCTAAACGAATGTTAAAATTCTCATCAATGTCGAAAGATAGTTCTGCTGCTAGACGTAGGCCTCACCCGAAGAGCAAAAAAAAAGGCAGGTACAATGCCAACCGCATCCAACGTACTCCTTCAATCTATCTTATGAGAGAGTCCAGCCATGCTACGTCTTCTGGTAGGTGGTTGCCACTATAAACACTTTGACTCCAAAAGCCATTACTTTTTAATGACATTTAAGTTCGGTAATTCTTCAGGCTATGTCGCGTACTTTGGTTCTTCTGCAGATTTCCACATTGCTGGTTAAAACTCTCAGAAGAACCTGAACATACTCTTCTCCAATTCTCTTCCTGACTTTAACATCTCTCTTTTCCAAGACGCTGCATTCTTGACCGAGCGGTCGTCGGTTGAGGATTAGTAGTGAACCTTCATGACGTCTATCTTGGGAAAATAGTGTGATGCTTTCCTCATTTTCCCGCAGTGCTGTAGTCCGGAGTTCATAATTGCCAACAGAGAGCGCTGCCCCCTTTCACATCAAGTCCCTTAGTCGCCTTTTACACCCACGGGAAGCGATGGGTCCTTTCTATTCTGAAACTGGACAAGTTTAAGCACAGTATAAAAAAGGAGCAGTATTCCGTCTCGACAGCGTCCTTGATATAATTACTATTACCTACGCCGGCTCGGTACACAAACGCGTGACAGGGCTGCCTACTCTACTAACTGTCACTCTTCAGTTATGTATTTGATTTGATAATGTCACATGAAATTTAATGTTGGGAAAGGGAAAATTCGTGGCGCGTAGGTATAACTCGCGTACCAGCCGTTTGTATGTACGTGTACTGCTCCTTTTTTGTACTGTGGTTTAAGCGAGGGACCTACGTCATTATTAACGAAAGCAATTTAATTCTGCCCGATTTGTACTTCTAAAGTAAATTTTATTTTACCCACAATGGTTATACTTGTCGTGATAAATCGATTTTGAAAGCCTCCAAAACAATTTTCTCTTACAAAGGGTTATAGATTGCCAATTTTATCGGTCCTCTTACAATGAAATATTTTGGTTTGAACTAAAATCAATTACCCGAGACCACACGTGCAAGACTTATACGAAATTTCTAATTAAATTAACATAGGTGATATTATATGACTTAATAGTCTAAGATCCGAACTTGAAAAGATCTGCACCGGTCTGATAACAGAACGAAACCTATTACAATATAATAAATATTGAATATTAGAAAATAAATAAACTTAACCCATACCAACATATCTGGAAAAATATGCAAGTTGAAGTGGCAATGGGCGGGCCACATCGCTCGAAGAACAGATAACCGTTGGGGAAGAAAATTCCTCGAGTGGCGACCACGTATCGAAAGAAGCGTTGGTAGGGCTCCCACCAGGGGACTGACGACATCGTGAGAGTTGCGTGAAACCGGTGGATGCAAATGGCGAGTTGTCGTTCATCGTGGCTTTCTAAGGGGGATGCTTTTGTTCAACAGTGGACGTCTTCCGGCTGATGATGATGATGATGATAAACTTAAACAGTTATGTCAATGCTAGTTAGTTTCACTTAATTAGATAATAGAACAAATTGTATATCAATGTAAGCGCTGTTTTATTGCAAACACGTTGATACAGGGTTGTCTGCATTTAATTAACAATCATTAATAAATATTTAAAAAAAATGCATGTTCAGGATTTTTTTAGCAAAAGCAGTAATCAATAATCATTTATTCATTTGTCCAACATAGGGTAACATTGATTTGGTCTTAAATTATGTTTTTTGAGTTTCACTATGTGATGCCCCAGGGCATACAAATATTGCCTTATATTAAACCTATTTACTCATTTTTTAATTCATACAAAGTATATTCTAAAAATTCTCTGATGGAGTAGTACGCCTTTTCGGCCAAAAAAATATTTAGTTTCCAATATACTAAATTTATTATAAAATACAATTCATTCTATTATCAGACCGGTGCAGATCTTTTCATGTTCGGATCTTCTACTATACTCGTAAATACGTAAGGTATCACCTTGTTCCTCGTACATCCTTACATAATCAGCACTAGAAGGGACTGAATATTTCCTACTTCAAAGAGATTTTGGTAATGTAATTTAATTGGTCACTTTTAAGGTCTCTACCCATTACACCGTGTCATACCATGATCGAAATAGCAACGTTTCAGACAATAATATTATTATATACTAGCTGTTGCCCGCGGCTTCGCCCCCGTTGTAATTTTTCCAAATTTTCTTTCATAAAAACCTTCTTCTGACAATAACAAACACAACAAAAAAAGAATTAGCGAAATCGGTCCAGCCATTCTCGAGTTTTGCGCTTAGCAACACATTTTATGATTAATTTTTATTTATATAGATAGAAGATGAGACTATTCCCACTAGCACGTTCTGTAACCAACCGTCGCCATCGCCGTTCCTGACGCGTTCCTATTACAGGGATTACTAATGTATGGGCAAAAAACTTTCCCCAAAGTATCACATCCCAAAATATTTTACTCAAATTATCATTTGGCAAAAAATCATTTGCTAAAATAACTTATCGCAATTTTATAGTTAGTAAGTAATTTTTTTTTGGCAAATTATTGTTTTACTAATAATTATTTAGTCATGTTTCATATTACCAAGTATTATTTAGTCAAATGTATCGTTTGGCATAAAGCATTCTTCCCAAAATATTGCATGGCATAAATAACCTACTTTTCTGGTAGCAGTTCGTTTCTGTGGGGGACGCAGTCCTAACCTAACCTAACCTACTTTTCTGGTAGCAGTTCGTTTCTGTGTGGGACGCAGATCTAACCTAACCTACTTTTCTGATAGCAGTTCGTTTCTGTGTGGGACGCAGATCTAACCTAACCTAATGTGGTTGGTTCGTGTGCGAAGTGTCACTTTGAACAAACATTTTTTTGGAATATAATATTAGCCAAAAGAAAACGTTTGCTTAATAAACGTTTGTCATAATAAAACTTGACAATTTAAAATTATGCCAAATGATAATTTGACCAAATGAATAAAATGCGAAATGTTAATATGCTAAAGATTCGTTTGGGAAATGAAACTACTGCGATAAGTTTTTTGGGAAGTGAAATTTGGCGAAAAATATTTTGCCGAAACGGCAGTACACCGTATTACAGTCAGCCAAGATACAGTGTAGTGCGTCGAGACCTTATCAGGTACGCATGCCGTGCGTGCCGCGGTGAAGCGCCAGCAGTATGCTTAGTGTATTTTCCCGTTCACAAAATACGTCTTGATCGCGTTCGCGTTAAAATATCAATTTGTATGGAAACACGGACAGCGCCTCTAGCGGAAAGTTTGCGCAATAACTTTTGTGAGTGTAGGTTTGCTACGTAAACTATTTCGTCCGCGTATCGTAACGAAAACGGGTGACGACGCCGCATCGTGGACATGTGGCGGCTACGTATCGACGATCCAACGCTCGATTTACGTCTTCGAATAGATACGAAACTCGAAGTTCGTCCTTCTCGCTCTCGTATTAAATAGTATGTGTCAGAGGGACCGCACGTCACGAACTTCGAGTCGAGTTTCGTAGTAGCCCTGCCGGACCCAATTAATTTAGGAAATAATTTGGCGTCTACAAGTGCTGTTTATGTAAGATGATTATGTACGGGAAACAAGGGAAACTATCACAATGTGGTCGTGGTACAGTCACCAGCATTAATATCTGGCACAGCGGAGCGTGCAAAAATATCTGACACGTCCTTCGGCCCTAGAAATAGAGTCGTATCAGATATTTATGCACGCTTGTTGTGTCAGATATTGGTGCTGGTGACTGTACTAGCACTGAGCTGTGCTCAAACACAAGGCTTTTTTGGATAGAAGTAACATATCCCACTCATATTATAAATGCGAGAGTTTGTAAGTCTGTTTGTGCATAACGTTTTAACTCTGTTTGTTTCTTACTTCATCACTCATCACGTCTAAACCGCTAAACTGATTTTAATTAAATTCGGTATACAGATAGTTTGAGTCCCGGGGAAGGACATAGGATAGTTTTTATTCCGGAAAATAGCTTAATTCCTGCGGGATAGCGATAACCAAATTCCACGCGGACGGAGTCAAGGGTACCGGCTAATACACTATAGAATATAACATGAAAATTCCGTTCTCTTGTAGTAATACATTGCTGGAGTTATATCTTTATTAAAATTAGTGAAAAGGCCTTAAAAGACTTTCAAACCAGCGTTAGCCTGAGTGGCGTCAATAACGCCGCGTCAATGACGCCAAGACAGGCCAAGAGATATTTTTATACTAAAACCAACAAATGAACATACGGTTCAACAGATACTCAGTGATTACCGAAGTTCATGGATGGGCCTCATGAGAAAACTCAAAGTCACTCAGAGGGCTATGGAGAGGGCTATGCTCGGGGTTTCTCTGCGGGATAGAATTAGAAATGATGATATCCGCAGTAGAACTAAGGTTACCGACATAGCCCGAAGAATTGCGAAACTAAAGTGGCAGTGGGCGGGGCACATTGCTCGCAGGACGGATGGCCGATGGGGCCAGAAGGTTCTCGAATGGCGTCCGCGGACCGGGAGACGAGCTGTCGGTAGGCCTCCAACAAGATGGAGCGACGACTTGGTTAAGATCGCGGGATCGCGGTGGATGCGGAAAGCACTAGACCGGTCTGAGTGGAGAGCCTTGGGGGAGGCCTATGTCCAGCAGTGGACGTCTTTCGGCTGACATGATGTTGATGATGGATACAGTACTATTGAGATCGCTGGTGCGTTGTCGGCCCTGCAAGGAACAGTACAGTCGCCTTTTAAAGGCAACCATGTCGTAGTGCCAGAAGCTATTTCAACCGCTAGTCCATTGCAACTTGTGTATGTACGAGGCAAGAAGGATCGCGTAAAGTGCACAAAAAACAGTCTAAAAGAATGGAACAGTCTTCGAGCACAGCAATGCCGGTACGTCTTCTGTTCCTTAGGCGCGTCAGTGACATTGTGCTGTTCTGTCACTGCGTCATTGCCGCCACGTCAGTGACGCTTTATTTATGTTGTTATAAAATTAAATTACTTTTGCTTTTCGAGGGTTTCAGAATTTCAAGATAATCATGTTACTTCACCCAATTAACTAAGATCTTTGACATTTACGAGTAAGTTTAAACTTTGATATGTAAAACAATCATGTAATCTTCGAAGTTCCTGCAATTACATTTGAGGTTTGCCAAGTTTTTAATTTGATTTATCCGTTCTGACATTTTGATATTGGAGGGGTTGAAAAGGATAATTGTTTTAACATTCAACTTATACGTGTGTCTTATGTGGTAGGTACACTGTTGTATACTATATATGGGACGCACGAAATGTGTAGCTCATAATATCTGTGACATAAATTTAAAAACTGAATAAGCGACGGTAGCACACAATAATAAAATTTATTAGTAAAAATGGAAAGCTAATAATGTCTTTATCGCGTTTGTTCATCCTGCAGCCCAAGTCAAATTTCTGTTTTATGAACACGAACTTTGTATTTTATGAGAGATTTGTGTTCGATGTCACATTAATATAAGTCCTATAGGACACTGAGCCATAGGAAGCTACTGTTTCAAGGGCGTTGCCAGCCGATGGCCCGGGGGGGGGGGGGGCAAGTTGATATGGAGAAAGAATGGAAAATGTATGAATTGATGAATTCATTCGAGTGGCATAAATACTTTTTATATCGGAAAATTGCATACGCGGGGTAGCGATAAACGAATTCTATGCAGACGAAATCGTCGCGGCTACAGCTAGTTAGTAAATAGTATCTGTTCATCCAATACTAGAGCATCTTTTGCGTTCCTGTTTTTTTTTAATAATATATATCAATGGCGTCCACAAATGAAACCATACCGCATTAAGATCGTCACCATAATATCCAGGTTTCAATCGAATTGAAAACTTTTGGCAGATGATAATTACACAGTGACTAAGGCCGTGGATTGGATGGCAACGGGTAGCGGGGCGGACAGCGGAGCGGCGAGCGTGTTCTATGTTCATTGCGTGGCTGAGACGCTCGCTGCATTTGTTACGGGTGCGACTACTACTTTCATAGAGAGCCATTTTGAAAATACGCGTATGTTACTCACGAAACACTACAATTGTAACGCAAGCCTGACAAAGCTTTAATCTGATGTCAAGATTTACCGCCAAGGCTAGAAATAAT
This sequence comes from Choristoneura fumiferana, assembly GCF_025370935.1. Lineage (NCBI taxonomy): Eukaryota > Metazoa > Arthropoda > Insecta > Lepidoptera > Tortricidae > Choristoneura > Choristoneura fumiferana. The sequence goes on from NC_133483.1 coordinate 21,300,335, forward strand.
GTTGTCTAGGAAAAATAATTCTTATCACATAATTACCATTTTGGGATAAAAATATAATAGAATAGATTGTCACTGATAATTGACACGTCGGTGGATTAGGGGCCTCGCAGCGTACACTATGAATAGAAAAAACGCTTCCCGCGCCGCTGCCCGCTCGTGTCCAGTACGCGGCTTACACACGAATTGTGAAACTGATACACAGAACAGCAGGGCTACTACGAAATTCGAAAATCTTAGTTCGTATCGTAGCGTCCCGCCGACGCTTAAATATTATTTTCTCAAAAATGTCCGTAAAACTGGACATTATTCTTTACATATCAGAAGGTGAAGTGCATAGTTTATGGTCAGCGAAAAATTAACAAGTTAAAAATATTGCAGGCGCGCTAGCTCGACAATAATGAATTAGCGCGCCTGCAATCAGTCACATTTTTTTTTAAAGTTTCAAAGGCCATGGAAATGTTGGCACAAGTCGTATACAGCCAAGTCTAATAAACAAGCAAACAAACAAATACAAATATTTTATTCATATAACATTGTACACGGCCGTAATCAGATATTTTGTTGGGACTCCGGACTTTTTCTATTAGGTCTGAAATAGCTTGTGGTGTTTTGAAACAAGGCGGGAAAGCATAAGAAAAATATTTGAAATAAAATTAAATTTTATAATATATTTTGAGAAAAAGTTTATTCTATTTCAGATTTATTCACAATTTTTGAGAAAAGCTTTATATTAGTCTCGGCTGGAATAGCAATTGCTGGCTTCGTATTAGTTAAACGGACTCGCAAGCTCGTCCGTTTAATACTCATACTCAGCCAGCAATTGCCTACTTCCAGGCCGCGACAATAATCTACTATTAATACGAGAGTGAGAGGGACGGTATCATAATACGAATTTCGTAGTAGCCCTGCAGAATTGACTGCTGGTACTGTAGTTGGTTCAAAACTTTTTGAACTTTGAACTTTGAGTATCATTCTAATCTAGACCATTACTTTTTATATTTAAACTTTTGATTATATCGTTCGGGACTCGAAACAAAAGATCGGTTTTCTTTTTCTTTCTCGTTCGAATCCTCAGTATAACCCTGGAAAGTCCCGAGCGATATTTATATTCTGGTTGTACTGTACATATTATAAGAATTCGTTTCTAATGAATCAGTTATAAAATATTTATTAAATGTAGAGTGATCGTGTGATTGTGTGTCAAGTATTTTTCTAGCGTCTGTACATTGCGGAGTTCTTTATACGAATTGTTATTTAATATGGTAATATTATGGGAATGAATGAAATTAAATATATTTTGGGAAATAAAATTGCGTTTCATTTAATAAAGTGTCACCGTTATAATAAACAACAGCTATCTACTCGTAGCTAGGTGTTCACCTGAAAACGACCTTATTGTCAATTAGTACGCGTTCAAATATTTTTGAGTACTGAGAACGCTCCAATGTACGCAGCGTATTCTTAAGGTGGTCCGTACTTCTAAAGTTAAGGTATATTTTATACCTTAGGCTGGTTAAGGAAGTTTAGGTATATTTTATACCTTAGGCTGCTATTTACTCATAAACTACTAATAATTCTCAAGCAAACTTAGCCGTTATATTTTCCTTGAAAGTTTGATATACTTACTACCATCCCCCATTACCCACCGGTTTAGATTTTAGAGGGGGGGGGACGCTCGATTTATGAAAATTTGCACTTTAAAGTTGAATATTTCGCAAACAAATCACTGAACCGAAAAATTGTCTCACCAAACCCCTAATGGTTTTAAAAGACTTATCCAACGATACCCAACACTATAGGGTTGGATGAGAAATAAAAAATCACCCCCACTTTACGTCTATGGGAGGTACCCTAAAAAATTTTTTTTTGAATTTTTAATTGTATACCATTTTGTCGGCATAGTTTACCTATATACCCGTGCAAAATTACAGCTTTCTAGCATTGATAGTCCCTGAGCATAGCCGCGGACGGACAGACAGACAGACATGGCGAAACTATAAGGGTTCCGTTTTTGCCATTTTGGCTTCGGAACCCTAAAAAACGGATCGAATCGAGGTGAAATTTCGAGGGGCATTTTTTGCTGATTTGGGACTATTTCGTAACATACAACTTTCTTAAATTTTAATATCTTTTTGTTATGCTACGCTACTTTGTCACGATTTCTATTCTATTCTATTATATTCTAAATGAAAACCATAATACTCAATTTACAATCCAAAGAGTATTAATACTGCTCTAGTACTGCTACATACTCTGTTTCTACGGCAGGCGAAAAAAGGTACATACCTTTCCCTTTCGCATGTATCTCTCAATGTCATTCTAAAACATGATACAACAAGTTTTATTGTCGAGTGACCACTAACAGCCCTACTACTACTTTGAAAATTTGTACTAAGAGCAAATGATATGATAAAAAAGTCGGACAAAATATATACTTCTTCAATGTTCATTTTTTTGCCTGCCGAAACAGTATACAGTCCCTTGAAGCTGTGAAAAAATCAGACTTCTACGCACGTCCCCTCAAACCAAAAGATAGTCATAAAAAAGGTGTTTTCATACAAATTGCTTTAACCGAAAAGGAGGGAGAAATATTATGTTTGAAATTTTAATTTATAAATCGATCTCTTTTAGGGTCCCTAGAATCAAAACGTCGTTTCAATATTCACTCAATGCTACTTCTTCATCAAAGAGGACCTGTTGACGTAGGAACTGTCATAAAAATCGTAAAGCACTTACTTGTTCGACTATACTCATATGTGGGCATAACGGAATATAATGAATGCACAAACTTCCCAGTGTGTTCTGAACAACAGTGATTCTTTGAAACTTTGCTAAAACTTGGCTCGTTGAGCTTGTTTGTCAAATTAGCTGACGCTACCTTTGGCGTATGCAAGATGGGAGTCTAAAATTAGATTACGAAGCCAAATACATTCAGCCAGAACTCCTTATAACCGTATCCGCCCACTAGATTGTATATATCGTGTCATTTTAGGACCGCCACAGATCCGTGACATGCAAAAAATATGGCTGTAAAAAGCTTACATTAAAAACTAAAAGTTTTCAATAAAAACCGGCCCAGAGCGTGTCGAACATGCCCATGATAGGGTTCCGTAACCGTTACGAAAAAATCAAGTAATCTTTTTCTAAGAATTTTGTATTTAATTTTCGTATAGTTTATAAGGTAGGTTGCTATTTAGTATTAATCATCAGCCGGAAGACGACCACTGCTGAACAAAAGCCTCCCCTTTAGAACACTTGCATCCACCAGTTGCCCGCAACTCTAATGATGTCGTCAATCCATCTAGTGGGAGGCCTGCCAATGCTTCGTTTTCCGGTTTGTATACATAGACATAGAGCTGTATACATTTTGTTGGTGGTGGCAACTTGTTGCGCCGCCATTGTGTCGCGGTGAGATATAGCCTTTATTTTCAACGCTCAAGGCATTTCCAATCGTCTCTGCCTAAAATATTTATATTATAACCAAACATAATAAAACCAAAGTGAAGCGGTCGGTGTGGTTTGACCTATCGCCTCTCAAGCAGAGGGTCGTGGGTTCAGACCCCGGCTCGCACCTCTGAGTTTTTCGAAATTCATGTGCGGAATTATATTTGAAATTTACCACGAGCTTTGCAGTGAAGGAAAACATCGTTAAGAAACCTGTATAAACCTGCGAAGCAATTCAGTGGTGCGTGTGAAGTGCCCAATCCGCACTGAGCCCGCGTGGGAACTATGGCCCAAGCCCTCTTGTTCTGAGAGGAGGCCTGTGCCCAGCAATGGGACGTACATAGGCTGGGATGGGATGGAAGTGGTCGGTAAAAATATAACTAATAATTTAGGATCTCATTTCATTACGCTAGCGAACCCGGTCGAAACTAAGAGGCGGCTGGGGGAAGTAATTTTTTCCGTGTGCGTTAATACTGTAGGGCCCTTGAAATGGATATAACATTTTTGTTTTGATAGAGATTTTTTCGCTGACTGTACGTTTTTGTGATTGAACCCACATGATGTACGAGTATACTATAAATTTCAAATCAATCTGACCTGTAATAATAGGGCAAGTTAAAGAAAATGTTGTAAAAGTCGATACCCAAAAAAAATGAACTATTATTTTAGGCAGCATGATTCATAATATAAATACGTTACAGACTAACATAAGTACAATATATTTATTAAAAGCAATACACGCCTAATAATTCATGCCGTTATGCAATTGTTCTGTACACAAGTCAACAGAGCATGTTTTGAAATAAAATGATTTATTTTGCAGAAACATACGCGGGTGTTACAAATATGACACATGTCAGAAGAAATATTGCTAAGTCGAACATAAGAATTAATTAAGATCTGGTACCTAATGAATGCTTAACTTAAAATTTGTTGCAATATCGCTTTTTAGCACTAAAACTATCATCTGAAGGGTCCACGGAAAGAACGTGTCTAGTCACCTAAGCAACTTTTTGAGTTATAGCGGTTTGAAAGTTAGTCATCACGAACAATTACTCCATAGTAACCATTTATTTAAAAGATAAAAACATAGATTTTATATTGTTTTCAGATATTTATTGAAAGTCTTCAGCTATCTATACAAGGTCATCAGTGTTTACAATCAGTACAAGGTGTTTTCAGATTATTTAATTCAATGGTAAGTCATAGTACTTTGTGAGCTCTACATTTTGAGATTAAAATCTCAATTTAAAAAAAAAGGTGACTAGCCATGTTCTTTCCGTGGACCCTTCATCTGGTTACTATTTGTTTGTGTGTTTAGAAAGCTGTATATTTAAGGCTGAAAGCTCCGCTGTGCTAACGCACACTCGCCTACCGAACGATCTCGTTACATTCGAACGAAGCACAGTAATAGGGAATTAAGAAAAAGTTATTTTTGGCCGCAATAATAAATATACAGTAAGGCTTTAGGTGTAGGTATGCTGTAAGAGAAAGGGGCCGTTTCACCACCCATTGAATAATTTTATCTGACGGATAAATGTGATGCCGTCTCCGTCTATTCGAACAAAACAAACAGAGACAGCATCACATTTATCCGTCAGATAAATTTAATCAATGGATGGTGAAGCAGGGGGTAAGCCGTGATAGCCTAGTGCTGTGGTTACCAACGTTTTGAGACGAAGATACAAATTTAAAATGTACAAAATTTACGGTTTTGAAAGAGCAACAAAATTAAATGTGTTAGCCCTTTCATTCTAAAAGGAGGCTTGTGCGATGTGTGCATGTGTAAATTTCAATACTATACTTCTACAGATTTAATTCGAGATTTTATTTGTTTATTTATGTGTCCTTCAATATTTCCTTCACATTAGATATATTTGAGAACATTAGTTTGTTTTTTGTATTCTTGTGTATTGTATGCATTATGCCATTCACTCAAATATTGATTAGTAGAGATCCATTATAGGGTTAAGTTTGCCTTTGTTTTTTTGTACAATAATAAGTTGAAATACATTGGTACATTTCTTTCAAGAAACAGAATATAATACAATACAATAATAATCTAAAGATCCGCTAACATAAAAGTTCCACAAGCAATGGTTACCTCGGGAAAAACCATGAATCAATTTTTCCACTTCCACTTTTACCTCCGCATCCGCCTCTGCCTCCGCTAAGAGGCCTCCGTCACAAACCTAGTAAAACGCAATAGCTGCTCCGTACTGTATTGCCATTTAATGTGGCAAGGTTCCTGACCTATAATAAGGTTAGTAACATTTCTTTTGGAGTGCTACAAGTGATTAATTAGATCTAATTGACACTTATTTCGTTAATGAAAAGGTATTATCGACAGTATATGTACCTATCGAGTGTGAATGAAAGAAACATAGTTATCTGAAAGTTGAAGGCTCGAAGTGGTAGTAGTATTGTAAACTAGCTGCTCGCCCCGGCTTCGCACCAATATCTGACAGAACAAAAACTGCATATACTGATAATACTCTATTTCTAGGGCCGGAAGGACGTGTTTGATATTTTTGCACGCTCTGCTGTGACAGGTATTAATGCAGGTAACTGTACTTACGTGTGTACTATACAGTCAAAATCATAACATAAACGCGGTCATTACTAATTATTACAAGCTTTTATTTAGTTTCACCTGTCCCGTTGTCTGTCTGTCTGTCTGTCTGTAATCAAATCTTGCAAGTTCAATTCGACCAACTACCAGTAACTGGATTGATTTGAATATACTTATGTAAATTGCGTGACAATACAATACTCTCGTAGTCACACCCTGGTAGTCCGGCCAGGATCGTCTCCGTAGGACGGAACTCTTGAATGGTTAATGGCATCGACTTGAAATTTGGTATGCAAATGTAATTTGGGTGGCAATGCAAGTACAGTCGGCAGAAAAAGCTTGTATTAAAAATGTAATTTTTACCATAAACTTATTTTATGATTTAAATTCTGGTATTGTTCCGCCTACAGTCGGTTCCCTAACTTATGTATCCACTTTTTCATATTAATTCCATAGAAATTCAATAAAAAGCAAATTTCAAATCATTTATTCAGTAAATAGGCCGCAATGGGTACTTTTACACAAGCAAGTTGATAATGGAGAATGAGAAAAGTATGAATTGTAGGTATTTATTGGAATTGGTGAATTCATTCGAGTTTTGGTTTCGACGTACAAGAATGATCGATCAAGCAAGTCAAGTCAAAGACTTAGGACTGGTTTGGTTGCTTTACATTTGGCAACTTTTTTAGAATACGAGTATCTATGGGAGGCAGCTGCCTCTCCCTGGTCCCCCCTGGTCACGCCCTTAAGGGTTAGGTAGTAAGAGACATTATTTTATATTCAAACGTAAATATTTGTGTTTGGGATTATTATGTATATTATTTGCTATACGTTGTGCTCCACGTTTTAGGGTATTTGACATTTTTGTAAAGAAGATATTTTATTTTTTCAAAAATAATGTTAAAATATATACTAACAGTTTTTGCAACTGCAGTTCGTGCTTTGAGTCAGTTTTTTCGAACTTTTCTTTTCCAAACAAAACAGATATGCGTAAAGTGTTACGGCTTGAGCGATATTTTAACGGCACAGTTTTAAGGTATTAAATTAAATATGATTTTAATGTATGTATTTACACCCGTGTAAAGTCACTATATATAAAGACCTTATTCGACGGTGGCGATAACTGGTGAGCATTAAAAACAGGCTACCTAATCTCTCGCAGTTTCAGCTTAGCATATCAGTTGTAGATACCGTGTCATTTAAACCATCTCAAGTCAGTTTTTCATTTAGAAAGTAATATTTCTACCCTGACCTGTGTGAGTCATTTAAAAGTAGTCAGTTGGAAGAAAAATATTTTATGAAGCTTTTACTTAACCTGTACTGTTCGTATGTATGTAAGTTGTATTCAAATCTTTGCAAGTCGAATATCAACCACTTCAGTGATTGATCTGTTTTCAACTTTAGTATGAATTTTTAGTTAGTATAATGATGCAAGTAAAGCTGTGTTAAAAAAGTAGTCCGAAAAAAAAGCTTAGCTATTATATTTGTATTATTCTGTTTTATGACAAATACCTCACTCGTAAGATGAAGCATGTGCCCAATTCAGTGCGACCCCGTTCATCAAATAATTCCTTGAAAGATCATAATTCGGTAGCGAAATAGCTTTTTTTTTCATAACACGTATTTATTTTATGACAAGTCATAAAAAGCACCGATATTGAGTATCGGGAATTTTGCTGGATAAATAAAATAATGTTCATACTCTTATTACGTGAGTAATGTCTACTATTAATACAACTCAACATGTAGACTCTTTATTGTAGGTACAGAAATAGAGAAACACAATTTACAAACGTTAACATACATGTACAAAGGCGAAATTATCTCAAGGGATCTCTTCCAGAATATATTGAAATATATATTTTTTAAGATATTAGTGGTTTATTTTGTAAAATCCTTATCTATGTTTTTTTTAATTTACACATATTTAGCAAAATAAGGTTAAAAAGTTATTTTTTGAATGCCTCTCTTAAGTGTCTTGTCAATCTAGTGACATTGACAAGTGCTTCAAATTTGTGAATTTTACTTTAATTTATTTGAACTTTAAAAATGACTGTGCAGCAATGTGCACTTATATTACTCGTGAAGAAATATTTTCGTTTTGGCCAAAAAGTTAATTACCATGTAGTTTTCATCAATGAACTGAGCTGTCCGTCGAAGTTAATGGAAATCTACAAAAACTCGGCGTATACTAGTTTTTATCGCGGTATCATCCACGCCCATGTAGAGAATAAGGTATGGAAGGTATTTTTTATGTTAATTTCTGCTACGTACGCGTGAGTGAATTTCATAAAAGGGAGACAACACAATACTACTTATTTTAGTGTTGAAATAGCGTCAGGATATGTAAATATTTTTTTATAAGTGGACAAATGAAAATGAACAACATTGCGCTTCATTCCAGAAAATTACAAGGTTCCCGCGAGCAACGAATTCTTCTTCAGATGAAGTCGCGGGCAGCAACTAGTCTAATATACTGAAGGACTGAAGCTTTATTCAAAAAGCCTGAATATAATTTATTCACAATAAATTAAGCCGAAGTATCATTGGAGGCTCCGGAAGTTAAGCATTGATTACTCGTAAACCGCTTGACCAGCAATATTAGCAGTTTAAGAGCTTGGAGCTTAAACCACCATTTACAGATTTTATTTCGAAAATTTCATTTAAAAATACCTTTTCTGTAGTATTTGTTTACTTAGTAATTATTGCACTGACTTCGAAGACCATATTATATGAAGAGGTTTTATTTTGACTTTCATATAAGGTGCTAGAAAATAAGGTGCGGATATTTTCATGTAATTAATAACCTAAGAAACAATTATAGACAAAATACCATTCCATTACCGTCCAAAAATAATAATCCTTGCATTAACATTAACTGTATTTTTTTATTTCATTTAACTGTAACTAATTAACAACGATGCAAATAATCGATCCTCAAAATATCCGCATCTAATTTTCTAGCATACTGTATATTTTCCTTTATTTTGGTAGTTCAAAGATTTGCGTTCTACGATATTCCCCATTTTAAATATGTACAGTCGCCATAAGATATTTCTGAGCGGCCAAGGTAGTCAAAAATATCGGCACATGCACTATATTTTAAGGTACATATTATAGTTCATGTATCGATATTTTTGATCGCAACTGTACATGTATCCTAGGAAAAGTTATCAAGTGTGTATATCTGTTATTTTAGTAGGAACCTAAAATGTAATTACTCAGTAACTAATTAAAAGGATGGAAAGATTAGAATCTTTCCAATAACATGTCACAATTCATTCTCCAATACTCATAATTAATCGAAAATGATAAACCAAGAAATTTTAACGAAGTAATTTGAAGCTTTAATTAAAACATTTAATGAATTAATTTTACGAGACTAAAAACCGGGCGTGGCCTGTAATACGAGCAAATAATTAAAACATAGGTCATACTCGTCAAACTGAACAACAATAGTTCCGCGACTTTTATTTTATGTGTAAAGGGGTTTAAGTCGAAATCAGCTGTTCAACTTATGCAGAATTAACCTTTTTTCACTAGAGCCCCTTGTAGCGTGACAGGCGACGTCAGTTGGGTTCTAGGATGGCGTACATTGATAGCAGTATTTAATTTGTATGAGAAAGGGAAAATTCAATGACTCCATTACTTTTAAAAAGTCGCTGAACTAATGTTGTTCAGTTTGACGAGGACGATCTATGTTTTAATTTTTGGCTCGTATTACAGGCCACATCCGGTATAACATATATATTTATGTCCCTCTGCTGGGCACTGGCCCACTTTTGGAATAAAAGGTGTTGGGCTGCAGAGACCACGCGGGCCCAGTGCGGAAAGTCCTCGTATTGTCTATCCTACTAGTCCTACTAATATTATAAATGTGAGTGAGTGAGTGAGTGAGTGAGTATGTTTGTTACTCCTTCACGCTGAAACAGCTGGACGCATTTGGATAAAATTTGGTATGTAGATAGCTGGACATCTAGAATAAAATATAGGCTACTTTTTATTCCGATATTCCCACGGGATAGGGATAAAATCTCGAAATAACAACCGCTGGGCTTAGAGTCATGAAGTTTGATGTTTTTAATGTAACGTCAATGAAAACCACGATTTAATTTGCGGGAATTCCCACGGGAATTTTTAAAAATCCCCAAATTTCAATTCAGCTGCTGGATCTAATGATTTCCGTGTGCGATGACGCGGCTAAACACTAGTTTGCAATAATATTATTGTCTTGTGTGGTTGTGAATAAATGTATTGTCTTTCTTTCTTGGAAGGAAATATACGCGATTCCATTTTCTGATTAGTCTTGTAGAGCCAGGCGGTATACACCGTGTTTTATTGATTTCTGTTAACTTCGGCAGACGGACCAATTCATTGATAGAAAGCACCTGGTAATCAACTCTATGGCCAAATATGAAAAAGATATATAGTCAAATAATATACACAAGATATATGTTTTTCGACTAAAAAGATCTTTTATACATATATTTAATAACTCCAAGTCATTGTTAAATCTTAAATTGTACAATTTACAAAATATTCGAGTGACATGACGCGACACATAAAACTCACTTTTTTAAACTTTTGTTAAATATGTGTAAATTAAAAATGCTTTTGTAGCGTACGTTAAAAAAATTACATAAATTAGGTTAGTTAATCATCTTCATTCCTGATTATCTTTTAAACACTAACAGTTTGGACACTGGTGCCTTGAAGAAAGTAACTAAGTAACTTCAATTAACCTGTCGGTTGTTCTCTTGGGGGAGGCCTATGTCCAGCAGTGGACGTCTTTCGGCTGATATGATGTCATGGTGATGATTTCTTAAAGTTAACGAAAATCAAAAATAACATGGTGTACTTGTTCGCTTGAACTGTTTTTTTTTTTTTTATAAACCGTCCAATACTGTGCCAAAGGTCAAAAAGTAAATCATTGCGTTCTCCAGGATCTAATCAAACTTTACGCCTCGTAGCTGTTTATTCGTAGAACCTAAACCGTAGACACGTAGTTTGTAGCCGCCGGCGTAGCCAATATGCTACGACGTGACTAACCTAACTTAATAAACAGGTTTCGCCGAATATGTGTAACAATAAATATGGTTCAGTCATGCCGAGTGAGGTTTCAGTGAAGTGTTAGGGATAGCGAGATTTCATTCAAAACAACCATCTTTTTTTAGAATTCCATAACTTTTGCGAGGTACTTTGCGCCTGAACGCCATATGGCTCGAGTTTCTAAAATAAACAATGTACATAAATACTTATGTTTTTAATTTGTTTCGAGTACTAATTTCGTGGTAAGTATATTAAAAAAAAATATAGCAAAAAATTGAACTGACTACAAAAAACCATGAAAATAATTTTCTACCAGTCTGAAGTCGGTCGGTGCCTCAGCACAAGCCAGCAGTAGTGGACCTATCTCACCTACGCACTTTATATTGGGCTGCTGGCTCGTGCTGAGGCACCGACAGACTTCAGACTGGTAGAAAATTATTTTCATGGGTTTTTGTAATCGGTTAAATTTTTTGCTATAACATTTTTTTTCACGCTTTTTAGCGTAAATAATCTAAGATAAAATAGGTTTATATTAACTGCTCGTCACATTTAACGAAAGATTGCTTTTCCCGATACAGAGACGTTTTATCGAGGAGTCCTGGTGCTTCACCTCCCGTTTTACCAGATGCATTACGAGGAGCATAAATTGCTTAGCAACTGGGTCAAAGTAATTAAAATTGAACCCGTGAAATACTTGTTATCGAGTAGTAACTCCGAAGGTCAACTGTGGTCTTCACATCAGCTGTTCCACTTCACCAAATTGCAAAGAGCAAATGCACGAGTTAAATTTACTATAGGTGTCCCTACAACATTTGAAGAGTTCCCTCGATTTCCTTAAGATCCAATAATCAGATCCTGATTTGGTGCTTATGGGACCTAATTGAAGACATTCCTAGACAAACGCAAAAAAAAAACAAATCGGTTCATAAATGACGGAGTTCTGAGGTTACAAACAAAAAAAACATACAACCGAATTGATAACGTCCTCCTATTTTGAAGGCGGATAAAAATGGTAATTACTAATTAAAGTAATTATTTTCTACAGTGTTATGTAGGTACCTAAAAATATTATATTCTATGTATATATTGTTATCCTTTACAGCGTCCTGCCTTCTACTTTATAGCTTTTACACCAATTTTAGTAGACAACAATGTGGGTTTATGTAGCATGCTAGTTCGCCGCCTAACTTTGCCTAAAAGTTCATTGCCCCGACTAGTACCACAAAAACTATAAAGGTATAATTCCAATAATTGAATAGGCACTATACCGTTAAGCGATTCGAACACAAACCGGGAGTAACGTAAAGACGTCGCATAAAAAATGTGTAAAAAAATAGTATTAAGTAATGAAGTTTTAGGCAGGTTTATATGGCGCGTGGTATAGTAACAAATTTAATTTTGGGATGATAATGGCCCCATCGGATGATGCGATGGTTCCGCTCAGTGTCAACGTTGGATAAGACACTGCCAGACTACTTTAGGTCGAGTACGGTAGAAATGTCCGTGTTCGTTATAATAGGTACTCGTACCATCAGCCAAAATAAGTGGTCTATCAATTTAAACAAGTTCCTATCAAATTAACATGTCGTTTAAGTCGAACTTTCAAGTTGACAGACACGTCTATTGGCATTATTGTTTTATGACATGCAAACGATTATAAACTTTAGGGTGCTAGACCACATATTTGGCTGATGGTACCAGCCACAACCAATCTAAAACAAAAAGTTTAAAACTGCCACTACTTCACAACTCACTTCTTATATCTAGCTAATCAGTTCTAAAACTCGTGAGTTCACAGTCACGTTCACAGTACAACAAGTATTTTTAGGTTGTTTTAAGAACAAATCTTACATTTTTAATTTGTTTTCTATAGAAAATATTACTATAGTAGTAAGACGACCAGATGGCCTAGTGGTTAGAGAACCTGACAACGAAGCTTGAGGTCCCGGGTTCGATTCCCGTGTCGGGGCAGATATTTGTATGAAAATACGAATATTTGTTCTCGGGTCTTGGGTGTTTACTATGTATTTTAAGTATGTATCTATCTAATAATTATATTTATCCGTTGCTTAGTACCATAACACAAGCTTTGCTAAGCTTACTTTGGGACTAGGTCAATTGGTGTGAATTGTCCCGTGATATTTATTTATTTGATATTTATAGTTTAGTTTAGTTTAGTTTATTTATTCATTCAATACATCATTACATTATAATTTACATAAATGTCAGTTATAAGAATTTGTATTGAAATCGTCAAAGGTAATATGATAGTAATAATTATAAAAAAATAAAATTCTAAGCATATAGCATATAGTAGGCATTATGATTAAACATTTCGTTCTTTTACTTTTCGAGACGATTACTAATGTCAAAATGCTACTCCACAGGGATGTACGTCACTTTTGGTGATGTGCCATTGTGGATACTGTCGGTATATTGACGATTTCGTAACAATTGGCACGTAATATTCGGTGGACGCGCGACTTCTATAGGCTGTTTTTTATTAAGTTTATGTAACTTTTTGTATAACTTGCAATGTTGGTTTATATGTGTCGAATTTTACCCACTTTTAGTGATTAGATTGACTTGAAATTTTGCACACATATGAAGTTTGGATGACAAGGCAAGTACTTTCAACAAAAGGCACTGAAAAGGTCTGTTTTTTTACAAAAAAATATTTCGATATTACATGGTACAATAATGAGTGCCTAATTTTTGTGAAAGTCATGCTGAATTTTAAAGTAATAATATTGGAATACCTTTCACCTTTTAAATCTATTGTTCACTAAAACCATTAAATTTGGAAGTTTTGATATCGGCCGCTTTTGCTGTAATATTTATTTAGGTTAATTTATTATAAACTAACCTGAATGCTAAAAAAACTAAATAAAATAAAAACTATAAGTTATAGAAAAAACAAGTCTAGTAGTGTAGAACCCATTCAAAATCGCGACCAGATGAAATATTTCCAGTAATGGAGCCAGACTTTTGTTGTTTAAGTTACTTAACAGAGTTCCAGACTTGTTTTTTCCTGTTTAATTTTTATTTTAAGTTTTTTTTATATATAATTCATTTATCGCGTTTCGTTTTGTACATAAGATCTTACATTATTTAACAATTCCAGAAACACGAACCAAGCAAGCACAGCAATCTTATAAATTTGAGAATTGTTATATTATCAGAGCTACGGGAAAAGACTAGCTTACTAATTGCAGACTATCGACATTTAGAACAGTTAAACGCCATGCCAAAGGTTCTCGACACCGACTTGGGGTCGCCAACCTTTCATTGACATCAAACAGTGAATTTAATTGGTCCATGCCTTACGATACTAATATTGAAATGATTGCGGTCGAGCTATATCTTTATTGGTCAAAGGACTGATTGGGAGGCAAGGCAGGAGGGGAAAGTACTGTAAGTAAAGTTTGGACAAATTATTTGAGGCAAACCGTTGGGCGGCGGGTTCAGCTGCAGCAAATGCCGCCAAATTAAATTTAAATTAAAAGTTAAATAGATAAATAAATAAATAAATAAATTAATTAATTGAAACACGCCACGTATTCCGCCTTGAAGTCCACGTATGATTTCGTGCCAGTCGCTGTGGAAACGGCCGGACCCTGGGGCGATGAGGCCCTTGAGCTTTTTAAGGAGCTGGGGCGACGACTGAGGGAGAAGGGCAACGACCCTTGCTCGGGGTCCTGGTTAGTTCAGCAGGTCTCCATTGCTATTCAGCGGGGCAATGCTGCTGGTGTAATGGGGACCTTTGGGTCGGGCAGGACTGTGGACGGGGATCGTATATGTTAACATTTTTTATGTTGTTTTTTTTGTGTATTTTATAAAGTTTGACGAGGATTGTTGCGGATGAATCAATGTGTCATTTTTTTTATTAATCGGACAAAGCATGTGGCTGAATATTTTTATGTTTTTAATTATTCTTACTTTTTTATGTAAACTGTTATTTTTTCTAATCAATAAAAGATATCGAAACTGACATACAAATTTCATTTTTAATACAATCTTTTTAGCTGACTGTACTTTTTGTTGACTGATCTTGCATTGTCACCCAGACTACATTTGCATACCAAATTTCAAGTCGATGCTATTAACCGTTAAAGAGTTCCGTCCTGCGGAGACGATTCTGGTAGGACTACCAGGATGTCACTACTAGATTATTGTAATGTCACTCGATTTACATAAGTATTCCAAATTTCAAGTCAATCTGACGACTGGAAGTTGGTCAAATTTAACTTGCAAAATTTGATTACAGCCAGACAGACAGACTCGTCTCCACAGGACGGAACTCTTCAACAGTTAATAGCATCGACTTAAAATTTGGTATGCAAATGTAGTTTGGGTGACAATGCAAGTACAGTCAGCAAAAAAGCTTGTATTTAAAATGTTTTTATTTATGCTTAGGTTATTACTTATGCTATTATTGCAGTAAGGGTTCTAATTAGGTAGAGCTATTGCCGAGACCACGGCGGGATCCAATAGAGCTATCATCATCATCATCCCAGCCTATATACGTCCCACTGCAGGGCACAGGCCTCCTCTCGGAATGAGAGGGCTTGGGCAGTAGTTCCCACGCGGGCCCAGTGCGGATTGGGAACTTCACACACACCGTTGAATTGCTACACTCAAGAGCTATACTCAAGATTGAAGGCTGCTGTGTTGTGGTGTCAGCATAGTTTTACATTTTGTTGTGACACTACCGTTTAGACGACCAGATGGCCTAGTGGTCAGAGAACCTGACTACCAAGCTTGAGGTCCCGGGTTCGATTCCCGTGCCGGGGCTGATATTTGTATGAAAAATACGAATGTTTGTTCTCGGGTCTTGGGTGTTTAATATGTATTTAAGTATGTATCTATATCTATATAATTATATTTATCCGTTGCTTAGTACCCATAACACAAGCTTTGCTAAGCTTACTTTGGGAATAGGTCAATTGGTGTGAATTGTCCCGTGATATTTATTTATTTATTTATTTACTACCAAAATTATTTTAAAGTACTTTGCACCAAATTTTAGATTTCTAAGAAAACCGGAAGTACCCTATAGGTTTTTCTGTTACGACAATTGTATGGAAAAAATTGTTTCAATGACTGTGTCTTTTGATAGAGTTGATTGGGTTGAGTTGGTTGGCTCTAGAGTTACATTTTACGCTGTGGGTGTGGGACGGGCGCAGGCTGAAAATCAATCATAAATGGGGCTTCTTGGTGTCGGCAGCCTGTGATTGTGGAGCGCCGGATCAGACCATCCACCACGTAGTGGCGGAGTGCCCCAACAGGTGTTTTGCGGGAGGTATGAGCGACTTGCTCGAGCTTACGGCGGGTGCTAGGGATTGGCTACTTAATTTAGACATTAGGTTGCAGTTTTTTTTTTTTTTTTTAACTATAAGCGGGAAATAAAGCCATACGAAATAATAATAATAATAAGCGCTGCAAGTTTCTTTTGCTCGCAGCTTATGCTGAGCCTGAGCCCATTGCCACCTACTTACGTGAAATTGTTATTTTACTGTGTAGTCTTATTTTCTGTGGCAATAAATGATTTTATTATTTATTTATTTTCTGCTTCAAGGGGTTTAGACCTCTAGGTAGGTATTTGATATTAACTTGAGCTTGGTACCATCAGCCAAATAAGTGGTCTATCAGTTTTTAAACAAGTTCCTATCAAATGAATATGTCGCTAAAGTCGAACTTTCAAGTTGACATACACGTCTTTTGGCATTATTGTTTTATGACATGCAAACGATTATCAACTTTAGGTGGTAGACCACATATTTGGCTGATTGTACCTCAGACTCAGACTGACAGAGAGAGACAGCAAAGTGATCCTATTAAGGGCCCCGTTTCTTCCTTTTGAGCAACGGAATCATACCTAACAATTTTTTTTGTAGACAAATGTGACTAATATTTTGAAGTATTAAGGTCGGAGTAAATAACGGATGCTATGTCGTTGAAAGTTATTACCAAAAAACCGGCCAAGAGCGTGTCGGACACGCCCAAGATAGGGTTCCGTAGCCATTACGAAAAAAATCAAGTAATATTATGTGCGTTATAACACAATTAAAACACTTACAGCCTTATTCATAAAAATTCCTTAATTGAGGTTTGATCGGTCTGTTACTTAGCAGACTGATTAAGCTTGTTAGACGGTTGTCAAGAAGTATGATTCATAAACGCTTGCTAGCAGTCTGCTAGTTGTTGAGCTGCTGATAGACGGATTAGACGCGTTATGTTGGCCACCTTGACAAATCAAAGACAAAAAATTGCCTAATCGATAATTAAAAAAAAAATTGACAGCAGTGACAGCAAATTACCATGAAAAAAAATAAAAAGCGAGATGTTTGTTTTCCCGCCATTTCCGATCCGCATGTTTATGTTGTGCAAAAAGCCATAATTATGTTAATCATCCTTATTTTTTTCATATTTATTGTTAATTTATTGTTGTTAATTTAGAGGATTTTTAAATACAAATTCCTGAAAATAAATTTTCCTGTTTTTTTTTTTTAATCTGCGTAGCCCTACCTTCACTATAAATATCTTCGGTACCTATGGTTTTTTGCTCTAGTCAAAGTCAGCTGTTCAAACTTGTGGCGGCCATTTGTGACTTAGCAGAGAGATAAAGGAGGGTCTACGGTCCTCTAACTTTAGCAGAGCTTGATCGACTGATTAGCGCTAACAGACGTTTATGAATCATGTTTTTTAGCATCGGGCCTTCAAGGAGCCTTCAAGAGGCTCTAACTTTTATGAATAAGGCTGTTAATCTTCACGGCACTTACGTCCTTTTGTTGAGAAACGCAGTTTTTCGGCAATAACTCAAAAATGGTATATCCAATCATGTTGAAACCAATTTTCGTTGAAAGTATTTATTAAGCGTTACCTTTCTATATATAGAGGGGGGGGGGACACAATTTTTGCTACTTTGGGAGCGGTTATTTCCGGAAATCTTCACTTAATCAAAAAAGTTTTTGAGAAACCTTACTATCTTTTCAAAAGAGCTGTCGAACTATGTGCCACACGTTGATGCGAGTTATTTTTTTTTTAATTTCTGTTACGTGTATGGAGTGCCTTCCCAACAAATAATAAGATGGGATGCCTCAAGTGCCAGTAATTTCACCGGCTGTCTTGGTCTCCATGCCGAAACACAACAGTGCAAGCACTGCTGCTTCACGGCAGGATTAGCGAGCAAGATGGTGGTAGCAATGCGGACGGACCTTGCACAAAGTCCTACCACCTAGTAAAACAAAACAAAAGTATAGTAAAAGTGTAGTTTTATAGTAGTGTATGCAACAAAAGTGTGTTCACGCAGTTCCTCCACCTCCACACTGTAAGAACACACACTAATCACACAAACTCATCTATCACCACCACCACACTACACTGAAGTTGCGAGCTCAACCAGAGCTTATCTTCAACACAACCGTTCACCATGCTACCAAATGTTAGACATTATTAGATGTTAGTCTAAGATCTTAACTCAACTAACATCTCAAAGTCTAAGGGTATTACAATCGACTTTGTATTTTCCGAGCATCGCGTGACGCACTGCAAGCCTTGACAGTTATGTAAGCACTTACCACAGGAGAATACAATCACTTACATTAATATCTGCCACAGCGGAGTACGCGAAAATATCTGATACCTACGTCCTACCGGCCCTAAAAATAGAGTCGTAGATAATGCACGCATTGTTGTGTCAGATATTGGTACCTTGGCGAGTTTGACTCGGAGTACAATAAGCAAACGCGCGTTTTCACAGATATAAGAGTAAGTTATACCGATTGCTCGCACCCGAAAATCCCCACATATAAAATTTCATCCGAATCCTGCGAATATCATAAATATGAAACTTTGGGCGTGCGTAAGTGTTTGTTACTCCTTAACGCATCTGGTTTTCGGGAATAACAAAATTAAATAGTCTATTATTTTCCCAATCATCATCATCTCAGCCGTAGGACGTCCACTGTTGGACATAGGCCTCCCCCATAGACCTTCAGTCGCTTCGGATGGCAGCGGCCTTGAACCCGCGGCTTTAACCAGGTCATCCGTCCATCTCGTTGGTGAACGTCCTACGCTGCGCTTGCTGATCCGCGGTCTCCACTCGAGGACTTTTCGGCCCCACACGGCCATCTGTTCTCCGTGCTATATGGCCTGGCCATTGCCACTTCAACGAACTAATTCGCTTGGCTATGTCGGTGACCCTTGTTCGTCTACGTATCTCGACATTCTCATAATACCATGGTTGCAACGAATTAATGAATATGAATATTTCCATATTAATGTTATAGGGCATCTCCTGTCATAAGTGTTTCTTGCATTTATGTAACGCGAACAACGCTTTAAAACTGCTACTTTTAACTTCCAGTATCCGACAGCTTAATTAGTTACCAGAACTGGGCTAGCAAGTCAAACTGGGCCGTAGCTTCCACGCGGGCCTACTGCAAATTGGGAACTTCACACACCCTTGAATGTTTTGAACATGAAACTACCGTGAGACTCACTTATATTAAATATAATGACCCGGATAACTCACGTCTTAAATCGAGTTTAGCTCGACATCCGTAGCCCTTTGTTTTGTGCGCGTGTTGCAGCAGCCGCTGAGTCGCGTTGCTCCGAAGACGAAGGGCTACGGATTAGCCCGAAACATGTCGAGCTAAACTAGATTTAAGACGTAAGATATCCGGGTCAATATATTTAATAACCTTGAAAGTCTTCGCAGGCGTGTGTGTCTATGCGAAATTGACACGTACGAACGTTTAACTGACAATGAGTTAAATGTCTCATGACCAGGCGGAAGTCCTCCCCTGCTGAGTAAAGGCCTCGACCTTAGAATGCCACAATCAATAACCTAACCAACAAAAAGTTGGAACACCCCCGACTTTGCCACTTCAAAGTTCTATAGCTCAAAAACGGCTAAGCTGATTTTGGTGAAACATGTCTAAGAACCATCGCTAGAAAGGTACAAATAAAAAATCCGCATTTTTTTAATTTTTTTATACGACTGGAAGGCAAACGAGCAAGTAAGATGATGGTAAGAGATCACCACCGCCCATAAACATCTGCAACACCAGGGGTATTGCAGATACGTTGCCAACCTAGAGGCCTAAGATGGAATACCTCAAGTGCCAGTAATTTCACCGGCTGTCTTACTCTCCACGCCGAAACACAACAGTGTAAGCACTGCTGCTTCACGGCAAGATTAGCGAGCAAGATGGTGGTAGCCATCCGGGCGGGCCTTGCACAAGGTAACTACGGTGCCATAGACAGACACACATAGCGGTCAAACTTACCAGTATAACAGGGGGTTAAAAATAACTCGCCTATGCAACCACCGGTTGCCGCAATTCTCGCGATATTACCAGTTCTCCTACTGGGAGGCCTGCCAACGATTCTTCTGGTTCACGATCGCCACTCGAGGACCATCTCCCGCAACGATTATCTGTACTTCCAGCGATTAACCCGCCCATTGCCACTTCAATTTGCATATCGGAACTATATTAAGTACATTTTTTTTTGTACTAAACAAATCATCAAACCGGGAGGGGTGGGGATCAAGAGCAGAGGCCAGCAGCCAGTGGGACACAATTCCAGGCTAGTTAAAAAAAGGGCAAGTGCGAGTCGGACCCGCGCACTGAGGCTTCCGTACACATTTATAGGTAAGTAAACGGGAATCGTGTCCTGAAGATAGTTCTCGCTTTTTCCGAGTGATTTAATACATCCAGTGTTTGCAGAGCCATACTCTTAAGCAAAATGTACGCAGTGTGGGGTCAGATTATATTGGTAATTGATATTTACAGACAGACATAAAAAATCAAGATTTTCAGACTTTTCTAGTTGGTTGTGTTATAATGGCTACCTTCATACCAAATTTCAAAATTCTCAGTTCACGGGAAGTACCCTGTAGGTTTTGATTCCCTTGCGAGTTTCGAAAATTTGCGGAAATTTACAGCATAAACGGCTGCATCTTTTGGTTGCATTGGCTTAGAACAACTCCAAGGGACAGTAGACCTCAGTATTTGATATAAATTTCAGCATGATACCTCCATGCGTTCCCAAGAAAAAGAGTCTTGACAGACAGACAGACGGACAAAAAGTGATCCTATAAGGGTTCCGTTTTTTCCTTTTGAGGTACGGAACCCTAAAACATCAAGAATTGTCTAAGCATGTCGCTAAAATAACCCGAATAATTTTGCGCACTTCTAAATGTTTAAACAAAGCCCTCAAGCACACATGACAAAATTGGCAGTCATCAATCTCATAATAAGTTCATTACGGATCCTCGTAAAGTTGGCCAAGTGTAAATATTAACCGACCATGTAAAATTTATCGTATCTCGTTTGTTCTCCTAAAGAAGAGAAACCTATGAAACTTGGCCGGGTTCTTATATCGGTGTGTTCACGTGAAACAATCTTGTGCTCATCATAATAAAAGTGGTAATCATACATAAGGGAGTTAAGATGTTTGCCGAGGGGTGGGTAGGGGGGTAACAGTTGTGTGGGATTGAGTAGGCTATAACAGTGCATTGAGTCGCAGTTCGCATTTGTTTTGTGAAATGAACGTTACTTTTCAAAGAGTTTGTATTAGGAATTAGTATCTTGCGCAGCGTGGGTGACGTTACAATAGAGAGATCTCAGTGTACTAAATTTAGGACATACTTCAAAGCAAATGTCAACTCTATTCATGGATAAAAAAGGTCGTTTCTGGGAAATTGCATACGTTTTTATAATAAAATTTATATATAGTATTGAGTGACGACGAACTGGCTGTAGTAACATACTCCTATTTTCTGTCTCCCAGCCTTATTCTGAGTCGCTACACTCTGGATGGAGTGGTGGTCTTCGGTTGAGACCTTGTAATAAACCTTGATGACTTTCTTGGCTAAATAGGGTAAGTGGTAGGCCAATAGAGAGCGCTGCTCACTCTCACGTCAGCACGTCTACTACGAAACTCGAAACTTGAAGTTCGTATCGTACCGTCCCTCTCGCTCTCGTATTAAATAGTATAAAGTGTCAGAGGGATCGGACGACACGAACTTCGAGTTTCGAGTTTCGTAGTAGCCCTGCAGGTCTCAGTCACTTTTTACAACGCCACTTGCTCGTTTGCCATCCAGTCGAATAAAAAAAAAACAACCCGCACGGGAAGAAATTAGTTTGTCCTATTCTAAACCGTTTACGCGTTGATCTGACCAGATTTGCACCGCTCTTGACTCTTCAACTCACAACGCTCTCCATACCGCCAGAGACAGGAATAGATGGAAAAAGTACGTGCGAGAGAAAGTGATTCAGAAGGGTGGTCACGACCCTCATTACTGAGGAATACGACACAAGGAGGATTAGGAAACCGTTTGCGGTTCGGCTGACATACTAATCTATTACAAAACTACAAAAACTACGCTTGGATATTAAAAGTTAACCCGATTCCGTCACTAGTTATTTTCCACATGACGCAAACGTTACTACAGATACCACGGTATTAAATAACTCATAGTAAATGTTTTATGGGCTTAAAAAAATGCCCGGAGTGTTGAAGATTTTTGATGAATTACCAGCATAAATTAGGTAAGCTTGTCAAATTTAAATTCCAACGTAATTTTTTGTACAACTCTAGTGAAATAGAGGTTTGATATGGCCCAGACAAGACCCAAAGCTCTTCCTTTTAGCATAGTTTCACCGCTGCATTCAGACACCAAGCGCGATAATCCGTAAGCCCGACCATCTACGGCTATCTGTTATAATAATGTAAACGGTGTGCTCACGTGCCCGCACTGTCTGAGGATCTTCTCTAAGAAGATTGGCTACGTAAGCCACTTGCGAGCGCTTGAGCGACACCGACGGAGTTGAAGCTGTTGCCATGGCCGAAACCGGCCGGATCAGATCATCATCACCATCATCATTATCATTCAGTATTCATTTATTTGGCAAAAACACAACATTAAATCACAAATGAAAAATAATATCGCTCTTAAGCGATAAGGCTGCCCATTGCTTACTTACCTTGTAATTTTCTCTCAGTGTACCAGTTTTCTGTATAGCTTACTATGTTTATTAGGTCACCCTGTATGTAACTAACAATGTAATGGAATCTAAGGTAACTAATTTAACCATCTTCCAAGGGTCGTAGCGTAATGAAAATTGGCAGCTGTATGTAGTTCTGATGACAATACAATAATATGGTACTGTCGAACTGATCTGATGATGGAGCCGGAAGATAAGAACTGGAACTTCATGATCGAAAATAGTGTCATAGCTGTTTTGGATTTCTTAGAAAAGTCTTGTAAAATATTTCGTTATCAAAGACCAAAAAGTGTAAAATAAATTAATAGTTAGAAGACTTTCTTGTTAACAAATAATAATACTAACTTCCTGTTCCAGCGCCCCACGCTTTTACAATCAAATATTATAATTAAAAGCACATAGTTTACACTTCAGCCCAGAAATAGAGACAACTTGAACGATCCATAATTTATTTTTTGTTTTTACGTGCATTTATAAAAGCGTGTTATTCTTGTGATTTTTAAACTATTAATTTATTGTGGTGTACACTAGGTGTACATACCTATTGACATTAAAACAGTAAAGTAATCTACAGTACACTACAGTATCGTGTAGATCTTTTCGCGACACATACATAGCGGAGTGGCGGCCATTTTGTGTTTCTGTATGTGTATCTATTTTTAACCCCCGACGCAAAAAGAGGGGTGTCATAAGTTTGACCGCTATGTGCGTCTGTGTCTGTCTGCGGCACCTTAGCTCACGATACACGATATTTTCCTTCACCACAAAGTCCGTGGTAAATTTCAAATGTCATTCCGCACATAAATTTCGAAAAACTCAGAGGTGCGAGCCGGGGTTTGGACCCACGACCCTCTGTTTGTGAGGCGATAGGCAGAACTATTTCTGATTAATTTGGTGTCACCTTGTTTAAAATTTTATATCTTATTTAGCTAATTAATAATAAATACTATCTAACATCCAAGACTAAAACTATTTATAAACTAAACTATGTTACAAAATAAAAACGTCATCCAAATTTTCTGCCCCAAGACACTGGCAGCATTACCTCTCTGAATTGTTATTCCTAATCTTAATAATAATAATATTAATAATGTTTCGAAGTTGTCGTTACCGTCACGGACGGGGATATTGATTTTTGATTATAGCTAAGCCATCGAGATGGAGATGCCTTATTCTAGTATCAAACTGATTAAATTAGGCGTATCTTCGCGGCAATCTTGGTATTTTATATATATACAAGAATTGCTCGCTTAAACGTATTAAATATAGATAGAAGAGTCATAAAGTCAAAACAACGTAAATTCAAGTCACGGCTTGCGACAAAAATAAACAAAAAAATTCAAAATTGACATATTATTTTCAGAAGTCTCATCATTTTCACTCATAACCTACTTAGCAATTCGAATGAATGATGTCAAGCATGGAAACTTGATTCTTGAAAATCCTCTTGTTCGTAGAAGAGACCTATTCAATAAGGTTTCGTGTAATGAGATTTCAGATTCTACCTTCTTTTGTTTACTAATAAATACCACCGACTTAATGTAAGACTGTGCGTGAAATAATCACTTTTCTTTGTCGCCTAACACAAAGCTTTATTTTAGTCTTTGTAATACATAGTACGTACTAGCCGTTACCCGCGACTCCTTCCGCGTAAATTTCGGTTTTCACTATCCCGCGGGAACTATGCAATTTCCCGGGATAAAAACTATCCTATGTCCTTCCTCGGGATTCAAAATAATTGTATACCGAATTTCATCTAAATCGGTTCAGCGGCTTAGAAGTGATGAAAATAAACAAACAAATAAACAAACAAATCAAATAAACAAACGAACAGACTTACAAACTTTCGCATTCATTATATTAGTTTGATGTGGGCCCGTGACGTCACTTCTTAGTTAAACTAACCTACGTACATACACAAGTAGGCGTGACGCCTCATGAAACTTTTACTGTCTTTCCCACTAATATTACAAATGTGAATGTTTGTAAGTCTGTTTGCATGTGGCGACAGGTGGTAGGACCTAAAAGTCGCTGAACTAATGTTGTTCAGTTTGACGAGGACGATCTATGTTTTAATTTTCTGCACGTATTACAGGCCACACCCGGTATAAAGTTATTTTCGCGGGCGAAGCCGCAGTTAAGCTAGTCTCGACATTGGCGGAATCATCGATAGTATCGACGAAGCTATATTTTCAAGAATTGAATTAGTTATTGAAATAAGGGAACTTAACAATCAAGCGTATATTTGGTAAAAACCACCCAATACAATATTCGTCCTGATACTTCAAGTATAATTCTTGGGAATACGCATAATCGATTAATTCAAAGACAGAACAGAGCTACTATATTTTTAACTTGTTTCTTCGCTACCAACCGAATATACCTACATATATTTATTGTTTTATACGAAGAGATGGAGTTCTGTACGCTAATAAATAATAATTTGTCACATCGATGTAGCTGTAAGGGCTTTTTACACACAACACGACACGGTATCGTATCGTGCAAGCAGGTAAAGCAAGCAAGAGGATCGAGTTTATCGGAGAGTGAGGGGTTGCCGACGACTCGGGACACCCTGCAGGGCTACTACGAAACTCGAAACTCGAAGTTCGTGTCGTGCGGTCCTTCTGACACTTATACTATTTAATACGAGAGCGAGAGGGACGTTACGATACGAACTTCGAGTTTCGTAGTAGCCCTGCTGCGCAGTATGCGATCAAGTGTAAGCATCTGATATTGGGGTGCGCCAGCCCAGAGATGGGAACAATACTCCATCCTCGGCCGAACCTGGGCTTTATATATCTGAAGCCGCTGCATCGGAGTGAAGTATCGCTTAGAGCGGCCAAGAACGCCCAACCATTCTAGCAGCCGACAGCAGTTCGTGGAAAATTGGGTCCAAGTCGCTGAAACGCACCAAAAGAAGCTACAAATGCAAAACGTCCCAAAAAATGCCCTAAATTAAACAAGTAATTGGCTATAATAATTTTACTTAAACTCTTGTGAGACATATAGGTAAAAAATATTAAATTAAACGGTTCGGTAAAAGTGCGAGCAGCGCCACCCTTCGTGAACGCACTCACTGAAAAAGTTCTTCCGAAAAGATCGAAACTAGTCGGACCGTTCCTGGCTTATAATCGTGAGTTGAACCCTTTAATTGCAAGCTTTTATTTAGTTTCACCTGTCCCGTTGTCTGTCTGTCTGTTCAAATCTTGCAAGTTAAATTCGACCAACTTTCAGTAGTCGGACTGACTTGAAATTTGGCATACTTATGTAAATTGCGTGACAAAATACAATCAAGGCCGACAAAAAGTACAGTCAGCAAAAAAAACTTGTATTAAAAATGAAATTTTTACCAAAAACTTATTTAAGCCAAACATTCACCTAACAGATTAAGAAAAACAAAAATAAAAGCAAGTCTGCGAAATCGCGAAGCGGTCTCAACACAGAATAGTAATTTTTAAATAATTGGCTATGTTGGCAACACTGTGCTTCCGACAGCACATCACACGTGCATTGACGCTAGCAAACGCCAAGAACCTCTTTGTCAAGAAGACATTAATATCAAAGGCGTAATATAAAGTTAATGATTATATCATGGACAGGGATATTTGGAAATAATTCCGATCCGCATTAGCGATCCCTTCAAATAGCGAACCTACTGTGTTAAAAATAAAGTTGTGTTAAATACTTGTGATGTATACATATCATTTAATAATATTGTATATCTGTTTTTAAAAAAAATATAAACCTCGTTGAGTTTCTTGCCGGATTCTTCTCAGCAGAGGTTTTTCCGAACCGGTGGTAGATTTTTTTTGACATTCATAACTGCTTGTTGTAGCCTAAATTGAATAAAGATATTTTGACTTGACTTGACTTGACTTGATTGCTCTTCTCATTTGCTTCCGTGCCCGAGGGGGTTCCGTCACAAGATACGAATGAAAAGTTACTTAGTTGAAGTTCTTTGAGGATGATTAAGTTGCCCTAACTAATGGGTGGGATCAAACGATAAATCGACCCACAGCTTAATCGACGCTGCAGATTTTAACTAAACATTAAATAATTATATTATAACATAACTAACGTAGATAAGTTGTAATCCCCTGACATTGCCTTTTTCCAACTCACGATTCCGAAATGTGTCGTTTCCCAACACAGAACTTTCTTTGAAACTATATTTTTTTCGGAACTCTTATAAAATAAACCTAACCTAACCTAATGTGTTCTATACCTATCTAAAAGCATAAGAAAATACACTGAGATTTTTTTTTGTTTAGGAGAAAATTGAGAGTTGGCAAATGAAACACTTGGCAGACGATAAAATTCAAAATTCAAATGATTTATTCAGTAAATAGGCCGCAATGGGCACTTTTACACGTCATTTTTTTTAAACTACCAGCGCTTTCGGAAATACCATCATTGCCAAGAAGAATGCGAAGCAAGAAACTTGGCAGAAAGTCATTTTTTCATAATAATATAATTACAAATAAAATACTTAAAAATTATATTATACAATTAAAGAAAAAAAATACAAAAATAATAATAATAATTCTGCGAAAAGGCAGGAATCCCATTTCAAAGTTCAATATGGGTCATTATTCGAGTTTTTTTAATTGATTTTCGTAGTCACATTTTTGTTGACACGGTAGTAGATTCTGTTATAGTTTCCTGGTTATCTAGTAGAAGAACAGGTCGTCGGTGTTTCGGCGTGGAGAGTAAGACAACCGGTGAAATTACTGGCACTTGATTGCAGATGAGTTGGCAACGCATCTGCAATCCCCCTGGTGTTGCAGGTGTCTATGGGCGGTGGTGATTTCTTACCATCAGGAGAGCCACTTGCTCGTTTGCCATCCAGTCAAATAAAAACAAAAAAACAAACAAACGTCTAAAAGTAATCTTAAATGTCATATTATACAGCCCATTCATAAAAAATGTGATCACTAAAATTGAGTCGCTTGAAACGCTCGTAAATGACCCGTCTCAATAAGTTGCTAGTTGTCGTTCACTGTGGCACACTAATTGGGAGGTTTTTGTCCTTTCAGAACGTTCCATCCTTTTCCCGAAATATCCTTTCCCAAAACACCCGTTGCACTAACAATTTCCTAAATAGACCGTATGCCAAAATATCTGTTTCTCATTATATACATTCTCAAAAGACCCGTTTCTCATAGCGTCTGTATACCTACCATAAGACTCGTTTCTCGTAGCATCCGTATGCCATAAGATCCGTTTCTCATTTTCCGTATTGTAAAGAGGTTTCACAAATACACCATCCATCCATCCCAGCCTATATACGTCCCACTGCTGGGCACAGGCCTACTATCAGAACAAGAGGGCTTGGGCCATAGTTCCCACGCGGGCCCAGTGCGGATTGGGAGCTTCACACGCACAATTGAATTGCTTCGCAGGTTTGTGCAGGTTTCCTCACGATGTTTTCCTTCACCGCAAAGCTCGTGGTAAATTTCAAATGTAATTCCGCACATGAATTTCGAAAAAACTCTGTGCGAGCCGGGGTTTGAACCCACGACTCTCTGCTTGAGAGGCGATAGGTCAAACCACTAGGCCATCACGGCTTCACGAATACACATATAGGTACATGTAGGTATAGGTAGGTTTTAGGAGAAGCACATTTAGGGAAACACATATCGGGAAACATCGCCTCGCACCTCTGAGTTTTTCGAAATTCATGTGCGGAATTACATTTGAAATTTACCACGAGCTATGCGGTGAAGGAAAACATCGTGAGGAAACCAGCACAAACCTGCGAAGCAATTCAATGGTGCGTGTGAAGTTCCCAATCTGCACTGGGCCCGCGTGGGAACTATGGCCCAAGCCCTCTTGTTCTGAGAGGAGGCCTGTGCCCAGCAGTGGGACGTATATAGGCTGGGATGATGATATCGGGGAACTGATTATACGAGTAGGAAAAGGTAGTGACTTATATACGTATAAACAAAATGCATACTTAATACATAGTTGTATTTTACGTAACGCCGATCAGTTATCGAACCCGGAACATCAAGTTTCGTAATCGTGTTCTTTGACCATTGGGGTATCCAGTCGTGTGATAAACGCAAAAGGTTCATTAAAAAGTCTTCAAAACATCCCAAAGTACGAAACTCCTAGCAATTATATTGATGATCAACAACCTTTACAAATCAAGGCATCTCAGTTCAATCATTCCCATTCACTCAAACGTAAAGTACGTCTGATTGGTTTCGTTCGATCGGGATTGGATGAAGGATTAAAAAAATAAACCTTTTTGCTTTTAAACCCACCGTCCATATTTTTTATTTGGACACGAATAATAGCTCAAGCTTGTGTGATAGGTCTTTTAAAACCATTAGGGGGTTGCTTAAACGATTTGTCGATTCAGTGATTTGTTTGCAAATTTAAAAGTGCACATTTTCATTAAAATCGAGCGTCGCCCCCTCTAAAATCTAAACCGGTGGGTGAAAAAAAAAAAATCAGCATTGTAAGTACATCAGACTTACAAGGTAAACTATAACGGTTAAGTTTTCTTGAGAATTATTAGTAGTTTAAGAGTAAATAGCAGCATAAGGTATAAAATATACCTAAACTTGGAATATTGTACAAAACACGAAATCCATAGAAAAATATTACTTAATTTTTTCGTAATGGCTACGGAACCCTATTTCGAGCGTGCCCGACACGCTCTTGGTCGGTTTTTTGATATTAGTGGGAGAGGGATTTGTTTATTACACCGTGTTTTTCTTGATTTCCATTAACTTCGCCGGACGGCTCAGTTCATTGGTATTTTGTTTTATATGAAATTAAAAATAAAATTATATATAAAATAACATCACAATCTCATTAAAAGTATTGTAAAATTTACAATTTCGGTGAGTGACATTGACGAGACCAATAGAGACAAAAAAAACTTC
The DNA here is from genome assembly GCF_025370935.1 of Choristoneura fumiferana. NCBI lineage: Eukaryota > Metazoa > Arthropoda > Insecta > Lepidoptera > Tortricidae > Choristoneura > Choristoneura fumiferana. The sequence goes on from NC_133483.1 coordinate 21,330,316, forward strand.
AATTTTTAAACCTTCCTTTGCTAAATATTTATATGATTTGAAACATTTAAAGGACTAAAAATGTGTCTTAAAGAAATTAACTTAAAAATTAACGGAACTCAGAAATAACATGATGTATAGGTATATTGCCGTGGTGGCCGAGTGGTTTGACCTATGGCCTCTCAAGCAGAGGATCGTGGGTTCAAATCCCGGCTCGCACCTCTAAGTTTTTCGGAATTCATGTGCGAAATTACATTTGAAATTTACCACGAGCTTTACGGTGAAGGAAAACATCGTGAGGAAACCTGCACAAACCTGCGAAGCAATTCAATGGTGTGTGTGAAGTTCCCAATCCGCACTGGGCCCGCGTGGGAACTACGGCCCAAGCCCTCTCATTCCGAGAGGAGGCCTGTGCCCAGCAATGGGACGTATATAGGCTGGGATGATGATGATGATGATAGGTGTATTGAAGAATCTGAAGAAAGAATATTCAAAGTTTAGTCCAGGATTCAGACATGTTACGTTGACGTCGTTGTGCCGAAGATATTAGGGTGTTTCAATTGACCCTACATTATGTTTCTATTGTCAATCATGTGTGGTCAATTGAACCACTCTACCCCATTATCTTTATTACTTTATGGTCAAATAACTATGGGTGATAGACCATTCAAGTTCATCTTATTTAGGGACCAGATAACTAAACTTGAAATAATTTAGGTCTACATCTTTCTAACCCTTAAAATAAAAAATTAACAGGTGGTTAAAGTCAAATCGTTTCCATTGTCCCTGGTCTACCCTACCTCCCATAGACGTAGTGACGGTGTTTTTTTTTCTCATCCAATCCTATAGTGTGGGGTATTGTTGGATAGGTATTTTAAAACCATTAAGGGTTTGCTCAGATGATTTTTCAATTCAGTGATATGTTTGTGAAATATTTAACTTTAAAGTGCAAATTTTCATTAAAATCGAGCGTCCCCTCTAAAACCTAAGCCGGTGGGTGGAAAAATTTAAAAAAATTCAGGATGGTAACTAGTAAGTATATCAAACTAACAAGTAAAACTATAACGGTTAAGTTTTCTTGAGAATTATTAGTAGTTTAAGAGTAAATAGCAGCATAGGCTATAAAATATACCTAAACTTGGAAGATTCCGTATAAAATACGAAATCCTTAGAAAATATTTCTTAATTTTTTCGTAATGGCTACGGAAGCCTATTTTGGGCGTGCCCGACACGCTCTTGGCCGGTTTTTGTTTTTGCAAGAATGTAATAATGTGTACAAGATGTGTTTACCCGCGGTCAGTGAGTAAACAATGAAAAAACTAACAGTGCATGGCTTTGTCAAGGTAAACGTGAATGTTTGTACTTACTGATAGTATAATTGGAAAAGTTTGTGTGAAGATAGATTTTTTTGTACAGATTATTTGTATCTCTGATATTTTATGCCCGATATTCCCTCGGGATTAGGATTTAAATTAGAGATGAAACGGATAGTGGTTTGGCCGGATACCGGATATTCGGCGGGACCGTTGGCCGGATAGCCGGATATCCGGCCGCCGGATATTCGGCCTAGTTTTACGTACAATTAAATTAAGCTAATTCGAACATGCGCATGACACTCCGTGCAGGTTGCAACTTGTATAGTATAATTAATTAACTTAGGGGCTGTTTCACCACCCATTGATTAATTTTAACTGACGGATAATTATGATGTCGTTTCTGTTTGTTTTGTTTGAATAGACGCGAGACGGTATACATTTATCCATCAGTAAAAATTAATGAATGGGTGGTGAAACAGCCCCTTAGAATAATAAACTGAAATGATTGAATGAAAATGAATGAAAAAACTTTATTCAACACACACATAATAGTTACAAACAAAAGTTACAAAAATAGTTGAAACAGATTTCAATAATTGATAAATTCATAAATAAATACCAGTTTTTAATCATAACTATAAGTTTTTTACCATCCGGTATCCGGCCGGATAGTACGCAACTATCCGGTATTCGGCCGAACAGTAAAATAGTGGCCGGATACCAGATACTGGCCGAAGATCCGTTGCATCTCTAATTTAAATGTGTGGAAAACGCGGGTGTCCTTAATTCAAAGTAAATTAAGACCTCGTGGTAGCATGCTTTGACCCGTGGCCTCTTAAGCAGAGGGTCGTCGGTTCTACACTTGGCTCGCACCTCTGAGTTTTTCAAACCGTGAAGAAATTCAATGATGTGAATTTCTCGATGCTCTTAGGGCCCGCATGGGTACCATGGCCCAAGTCTTCTTATTCCCTGCAGTGGCACTATTCCAAGTTTTAAGTCGATGTCATAAACTATTGAAGAGTTTGCTTCTGCGGACACGATCCTGGCCGGATCATAAGTATGCCAAATTTCAGCTCAATGGGCTACGGTGAGGAGAGTGATCGAAAAATTGTTTGCAAATGTTTTAAAAAAGCCGTGGTGGCCTAGTGGTTTGACCTATCGCCTCTCAACCAGAGGGTCATGGGTTCAAACCCCGGCTCGCACCTCTGAGTTTTTCGAAATTCATGTGCGGAGTTACATTTGAAATTTACCACGAGCTTTGCGGTGAAGGAAAACATCGTGAGGAAACCTGCACAAACCTGCGAAGCAATTCAATGGTGTGTGTGAAGTTCACAATCCGCACAGGGCCCGCGTGGGAACTATGGCCCAAGCCCTCTCATTCTGAGGGGAGGCCTGTGCCCTGCAGTGGGACGTATATAAGCTGGGATGATGATGATGAAATGTTTTAAACCAAAACTCACTATGAACGTTTCCAGTTAAATAAACGCCTGCATAAGTACTATAGTTGATATTATTTATTAATATAAATCGCTTTTTGAAAGGGAAATTAGTAATATTCAAGATGTTACAAGTCCGCTTTATGTCAGAATTGCCTTAGGTAAACAGACGTCAAGATACAAAGCGTTTTAACACGCTTGTACCCCGGCGTTCAGTGTATCTCGGACATTTTCGAAGCGCGGTCGTTCTGTCGCGGTTTGTGAAAAGTTTTCGTGAAAAGTGTTAAAATAAATAAAAGGAAAACAATGATTGAGTTAAGTGAAGTGTGGTGAATGATTTAAGGGTTGTGTGATTAGATTTTAAAGAAAAGTGTTGGTAGCGGCTGAAGAGACGAGCAAGTGAAAGTAAGATGTGAATAGTTGTTTGTTAAAAGTTTTATGATAGTTGGCGAAGCGTTTTTAGTGTACCTGTTGGATTTATATGCCGTAACTGTTCAGGTTTTGAGTAAATGTTTAATTTTCAAATAACATGCAGATGCAAACGCCTTTGTCTTAATATATCAATGGAAAATTCAAACAGTTTTTTAAACAAAAATAAAGTCTCTCTTTAAAATTGGTCATCAAAATAATTATTAAAATAAATACCTTTGTATTTTCTGGTAACACTATTATTTACAATATTTGAAATAAACCGACGACATTCTAGTTTTAATTCACAAGTTTTCATAATAAGTAAATGTTGAAGTCAGTGAACTTTAAGTACAAAAAATAATTATTCAAAAGCGTCCAGAGATAGTCTTGTCAACATCAATGTTGTATAAATGTTTTATCTCAGATTGTCGCTAGAATGATCCCACGACCGGACGACTGCATAGCTTAGTGTTAACAGAAGTTGACTGCTATTACAAAGCTTAAAGTCTCCGATTCGATCCTGGCTCTGGCAGATATTTGAATGAAAAAGAAATGGGTGTATCTTATGTATTTAAGTATCATGCTATTTCGAAATCTATTTTATTAAGATTGTTTTTTGGGAATCTTTTTGTATTTTTTATTTCAATTCCAAATTTTTACTTTTACGGTCATCCCGGTCGGTAGTGGTGTAGCGGTATAGCACCCGGTACGGAATACCGAGGACCTGGGTTCGATTCCCAGTGATGGTCTTATTTTTCTGGTTTTTCTGTGCATCTATATTTCAGTTTGTATTTTCAATTTATTTTATTGCCAATTACGTTTTATACGGCGTGATATTATTATATTATAGTGAAATAAAACTGTCATTTATGAACCGATTATAAAATGATTAATATAGGTAATTTCAAAAAAGTTTAATAAACATTCCGTTTTTGCCAATTGTGGTACGGAACCCTAAAATTTAAAATAGTTATTATAATATCAAGTGGAGAATAAGAATATTACAATTCTTGCCTGTTTTAAATTAAACCTAGTAATGTGAATTATGATCGTCCAACATAAAGCCGACTACAAAAATAGCGTCACAGTGTTGGCAGTAATTATTATGATAGTAATGATTAGCCTATTATGTTATTGAGTAGGCATCAAAAGAGGATCCTAATGTTACTTCCTACACAATCATGTCCTAAAGAAACTAGATTTTACGTACTAGCCAGACCGCAACGACTATTTTTAACCCCCGACGCAAAAAGAGGGGGGTTATAAGTTTGACCGCTATGTGTGTCTGTCTGTCTGTCTGGGGCATCGTAGCTCTTAAACGGGTGGACCGATTTGAATGCGACTTTTATTTAAAAGCAGTTTTTTAACGATGGTTCTTAGACATGTTTTATCAAAGTCGGTTCAGCCGTTTTCGAGATATTGTACTTTGAAGTGACAAAGTCGGGGTTTTCCAACTTTTCGTTGGTTAGGTGAGCTTAACACACATCGACGAACCCTATTATTGAGATATAACGCTAAAATCACCAAATCACCCTACATACAAAATTACGTTATTTTATTGCCAACCGCACCAAAAGTTGTCCCCTGTTAATAATCATCAATTCCACGAACAAAGCGTTATTTTTATTTTTATTTTATTTTCTTTATTGAGGAAAACAAACAGCAATACAATCATACATGAAGCTAGTATACATGCAGGTAAATCATGAGCCAGTAAAGTTTTCACTGATATGACTACACTTATTAGAAAATATTATGCACAAAGTAAACAAAGTAGGTAAGTTAAACAACAAACGAAAGGAATGATGACAATATCTAATACGGTTTCACGGGATACCCGTAAAAGTAACAAATTTGGAGTTGAAATAAAAAATACAAAAAGACTCCAAAAAACCAATCATGACAATTTTTTTTTTCCAATCATGACAATATTATTTTTTCTTTTTTAAGACAAACCTAATTCCTTGAAAACATGCAGAAAACAGTTACTAAACAACTACAAAGTGCTTCTTATTGCGGCCACATAACTATTATACTTTTGATGAAAAATATCAGTATGGTTATAATTACTATTATGTGTGGAACAAGCTCTTATGAGAAAGCGATTCCTTGCATAGTTACACCTACAAGACCTAACGGCAAAAGTATATTTGGAGCGAGTACGCAGGCCAGAGCATTTAAGTGATATGTTACCTAGGAGGTATGGGGAATCAACAATATTATTGATAATTTTGTACAATAAGACCTGGTCATTATGTTCCCTACGTTTTTGAAGAGGAATAATATCGTCGTTAGATTCGTTTCCGGTCACTGACAAAGATAGTGCTCACTTGGAAACTCAAAATCAATGATTACCTACTTCAAAACCAACGAACAGAATTTGGTTAAAACAAATCATCATCATTCTAGCTTTAGGCCGAGGCCGCACTACAGCGAAACCGCCGCGGTTTTTAACCGACTTCAAAAAGGAGGTTCTCAATTCGAGTATTTTTTTTTTGTTTGTTTGTTACGCGATAACTCCGCCAATTGTGGGCCGAATTTTAAAATTCTGTTTTAGTTCTATAGGACATACTTCCCAGGTAGTCCCATTGACACCAAGTCAGGATCTGATGATGGGATCTTAGAGAAATCGAGGGCAACCCTCGAATTTTTAAAGCACACCTATAGCGATTTTGGCATTTTTAACATCAAGTCAAGTATTTACATTCAGAAAGTATCATTTGGTGAACTGGACCCTAAAAAAGAAGACCGTAGGTACCGGTACTCTGTTATAAAATGATATAACTATGCTGTGTTTGAATGGAATCGTTGTGAGATGCACTTTGGCTACAAATCAATAAAAACTATGAAAAAAATAATTTATCAAGTAATGGAACCGACTTCAAAAACCTTGAAAATAATTTTCTACTATAACGTTTTAAACTATCGTGATTCTCACTCATAGTCAAAATACCATAAACGGGACTTATCACGCTATTTTTACACAAGTAATATTTACCTCGACGTTTCGGCAACGTTACAGTTGCCGTGGTCACGAGTAGAGTAGGAGTCTATAGTGTAGTTTATGGTATTTTAATTTTCTACTAGTTTGAAGTCGGTGCCTCAGTACGAGCCAGCAGGAGTGATTGAAGCCCAATATATAGTACGTAAGTGAGGTAGACGACTTTAAACTAGTAGAAAAATATTTTCATGCTTTTTGATTCCATTTTTTTGTAAAGAAATTTGACCGCGTGACTTTGGGAATCAAGTAAACTAATCCAAACGGCCGCATGGGCGGTTTTGGAAACTCAAAAAAATCAAGTAAACAATTGTATAAAAAAGTCACGCGGTTAAAAACCGCGGCGGTTTAGCCGTAGTGCGGCCTCGGCTTTATATATACGTCCCACTGTTGGGCACAGGCTCTCGGAATGAGACGGCTCGGATCATAGTTCACACGCGGGCCCGGTATTGGTAACCTCTGACGCGCTATTGATTGCTTCGCAGGTTTGTCCATTTCTCACGATGTTTCCGCTACCGTAAAGCTAGTTATTTTAATATCCATACTAATATTATAAATGCAAAAGTGTGTGTTTGTATGTTTGTCTGTCTTTCAAATCGAAACGGAGCGACGGATCGACGTGATTTTTGGCATAGAGATAGTTTATGGCGCAGAGAGTGACATAGGCTACTTTTTATCCCGGAAAAATGCATAGATTCCGAGGAACAGCGCGCGATAACCGAATTCCATGCGGGCGAAGCCGCGGGAAAAAGCTAGTCTTCAATAATTTGCCGTGTACTTTTGACACTCCTATCACTATAGGAAATATAAGAGGAATACAAATTTTATTTTAATCAATTTAACGTGATACAAAAGTAAAAAAAAAACGAATAATGTAAAAATCATCAATACTTATCTGTTGAAAAATAAGCAATATGTGACCGGATTAAGTTTTTTATGCCATCTGAAATTTAGTAGGTACGGACTTTCCATTGTCATCGTCGCATATGACGTCATAGTGCTAGACGGATCTCTCTTTCTACTAATAATTGCAAACGTCCGAAACGCTCTTGGCCGGTTTTTTTTTACTGAGGTGGTGTCCCACTAAAGAGGCTTCGCGACCCCCCACGTGGTCTTGACCCACAGGATGAAAATCACTGGCCTTAGACGGATCTCTGTGTCTAATTACAAATTTAAAACGTCCATATCTTCGTTATTTTTTAAGATAAAAAAAAACTTTTACAACTTGCTTTGTCAAACATTGAAGATATTTTGAACAAATAAAAGGAATACTTGCATATTAGGTACTAAGCAGAATTAAGAATCATTGTTGGGGATGACGTCATTTAAGATTGGACCGGCTCATTTTACAATTGTTATACCCTGTTGAGTCCTGACAGCCCCAACTGGAGGGTACCTTTGGAACCAATGACTTTTGTTCACCTCAAGTGGCTGGTCTAATCTTAAATTGAATCTATAAGAATTGTCGGCTGAGTGTACCCGGAGTTTCTTGGTGTTTAGAGAGTATTTCTTTATTTTAAATTTTTCAACATTTCATTTTGAATATTCGGTTACTCATATAATGATTATCATCTATAACAATATTGGATAATGATTAGACGGTATTACATCATGTGTGCCAAATGCAAAAAAAACTTTTCAGTAATAGCTTACTCTAAATGAGTAAATGTCTTCTTACATGTCACATTTTTTCCCCGCGTTACCGTCTCCTGTCGTAAGTGCTTCTAGAATCAACCTTAAGGTATACCTAGTGCCATCCACGAAGACGCGTGATTTTGTCAAAATTAGACATTAATGACATTGTAATAAGATCCACGGCACGCGTCATCGTGAATGACTCTACCTATAAATAACGCAATTTTTCAGTCGACTAGCTCAATTACACATCAATCGAAGGCAATGTTAGCCTAAGATCCTACCGCAAAACTTTGCACCTGTTCGTTATACAAGCTGTTAATTATAAACACCGAAAATCTCAGGCACCTCAACTGTCTTTTTTAGTTTAAGTTATCGAAAATACAAATTGAGACATGGATGCACAGAAAAACCAGAAAAAGAGACCAGCACTGGGAATCGAACCCAGGTCCTCAGCAATCCGTGCTGCGTGCTATAACCCCTACACCACTGCTGGACACCTGCTGGTTTTCTGGTTTTTCTGTGCGTCCATGTCTCAGTTTGTATTTTCGATATGGTTTCACGGGATAGTAAAAGTAACAAATTTAGAGTTGAAATAAAAAATATAAAAATACTCCAAAAAACCAATCATATTTTAAGTTAGTTAAATGCAATAACTTAAAAATATTTCAAATTTAATTGTTTCAAAAAATGTTGGTGTGTTTTGCTATGGCAGTGATAAGATTCTACTTGATTTCTACTTCTACACTCGTTATTTGTGTTGTGTTTCACCGCATTTTGGAAGAAAATCCAAACTGACAGAAAAACGGCCAGTATTAAATTATCTAAATAATATGCAAACTCGCTATAGTTATTTGTGTTACAAGGGAGCAAAATGGTGTATTTACGGCGAGGGCGTACATTGAATCCCTCATTACGCTCAGGATTCTACAATAGAATCGTGAGCATAGCGAGGGATTCTAACATAGAATCCTGAGCGTAATGAGGGATTCAAGTGTTAAAGCCCAAGATGAAAATAATTTTGCTCTCGAGTGGCTCATACAACTTTTCACACCGAGCATTAAGAAACTTGAAAAAAATAAATTCTATATATTATTAAAGAACAACCAGCATAGAAAATGGAGTGGCTTTCCAATTATCAACTTCAAAAATGTCATTTGCAATAAAACGGATCTTAATACTTATACCTGACATGGCTTAATAACTTAAGAGTTACGGATTAAGAAGCAGCAACCTATTTGTTTTAGTTATAGATCGCTCTCTCTTCTATCACACTTTATTCATTTGATTACCATACAAATGAATGAGTAAGTGCAAAGTAAAGATTGCTGTCACATTTTATGTCGGCATTGTGTCCTTTCATTAACATTTCAAATTTCAAATGCCTCAAAAACGTCTGAATCAATTTTAATGAAACATAAATAAGAACCATCTCGATTAAACTAGACTTCAATTAAAAAAAAAAAACAGAAATCTATCCGTTTCAGAGCTAAAGTGTTACAGACAAACAGAACAACAGACAATGACAGCGTTAAGCTTATGACACCCCTCTAGAAAGAGAAGCGTCGGAATTAAAAATAAAAGTCAGAATTTTTACGCTGGGATCTTACACTATAATCATAGCCATTACGTGCAACAGCTCACAACTCACAATAAAAGGACGTGATTTAGACTAAAAAAAAAAAACTATTACAAATCTCCACATAAATAGCGTTTTACAGCCCTCTTAGAACGGCAAAATGTTTTTATTGTCCCATTCGAAGTTACAGCCGTAGCTTTAAATCACCTGAACGTTCACGTAAAAGAAACCATAAATTTAATTCAGCTTCGAATTAATCAAGTAATAAATCGTTGAGTTTTAATTATAGCGGGTTGTGTAAGCTAGTAATTAATATTGCAGATTCAAAAATATCTGCGTCCGGGAAATGGAGATGGAATTGGGAAGCAATGAGGGCTATCGTTTTTTGTCTCACTAGATGGCGCACTGTTGCGTGAGGTTTTTAAGTATGGCTTTCAAAGTCTATTATTACGGGCGTGAAAACAAATTTTAGATTAAAATCATATTTAATACACCTTAAAACCGTACCATAAAAATATCGAGCATGCCACAGTGTTGCATAGTCCCCGTTTTGTTCGGAAAAAAGGGAAGACAAAGGTTTCCGAAAGACAAAACTGTCTCAAAACACAGACATTCATTGCCCCGGAACGCATATTTGCCATAATTAATTTCAGATATTGCAAAATATTCACAAAATTATTCTAATTATAAATAAACCCGCGTAGCTCACCCAAAAACTATGAGATTTGACATTTCGGAGACCTCACGCTACACTAGCGCCTCTAGTGGCGAATTCACACGCGATAGCCCTCATTAGCAAGAGGGTCAATAAGCAGCATTATTAAGGGGTGTTTTTCGTGATTATAGTGACCGGTTTTTAGGGTTCCGGAGCCAAAATGGCAAAAACGGAACCCTTATAGTTTCGCCATGTCTGTCTGTCTGTCCGTCCGCGGCTTTGCTCAGGGACTATCAATGCTAGAAAGCTGTAATTTAGCACGAATACATATGTAAACTATGCCGACAAAATGGTAAAATAAAAAATCAAAAAAAAAATTTTTTTTACGATACCTCCCATCTATAGACGTAATGTGGGGGTGATTTTTTTCCTCATCCAACCTAATAGTGTGGGGTATCGTTGCTTAAACGATTTACCGATTCAGTGATTTGTTTACAAAATATTCAACTTTAAAGTGCAAATTTTCATTAAAACCGAGTGTCCCCCCCTCTAATATCTAAACTGGTGGGTGGAAAAAATTGAAAAAATTCAGAATGGTAGTAAGTATATCAAACTTTCAAGGAAAACTATAACAGCTAAGTTTGCTTGAGAATTATTAGTAGTTTTACTCTTAAATAGCAGCCTAAGGTATAAAATATACCTAAACTTGGAAGATTCCGTATAAAATACGAAATCCTTTGAAAAATATTACTTAATTTTTTTCGTAATGGCTACGGAGCCCTACTTTGGGCGTGTCCGACACGCTCTTGGTCGGTTTTATTTCTTCGAATACTTTTTAACCATATTTATATCGAAAAGGTCCGTACCTTTGTACCCGTCGTATGCCTTGTGCTATATCCGTCTGGCTACCTGTCATATGCCAGACTGGCGCTATCTGAAGGGCTACTACGAAACTCGAAACTCGAAGTTCGTGTCGTGCGGTCCCTCTGACACTTAAACTATTTAATACGAGAGCGAGAGGGACGGTACGATACGAACTTTGAGTTTCGTGTTTCGTAGTAGCCCAGCTGTACTTTAACCGTCCATAGAGAGTGCAATCGGAAGGGTTCAGATAGGAAGGGTTAAAAAGATTTTTATTCACACAACACTTGGGTTGGGTAACAAGGTTTATATCTTATTGGAAGCCCGTTAAGTAACCAATCGTCGCTGGTATAAGTATGACGCCAATATCTATTTGTCTGTGGCTGCGTAGCACATATTTCAATGCGGTATATCGTTTTGTGAAAGCGAGTTTGCTTGCAGTGGTTCTTAGCCGTTTCATTACGAGCGGATCAGATGAGATTTTGAATTTGAGGTGACAATGCCGGGAATTTTTCGACTCTCTTATTGAATACTTGTGATGTATACATGTCATTTAAAAATATTGTAAATCTGTTTTAAAAAAAATATATATACCTCGTTGAGTTTCTTGCCGGATTCTTCTCAGCAGAGGTTTTTCCGAACCGGTGGTAGATTTTTTTTGACATTCATAAGTGCTTGTTGTGGCCTAAATTGAATAAAGATATTTTGACTTTGACTTTGACTTTGACTTTGAATGCTTGTGGTATTTGTGTGTTCTTTAGTGATGAGAGGATGACTCTAAAAGCAACGCTGCACAAATGCGATTGTGTTTGCACTCGTAGCAGATGCTGAGTCAGCTCCTGTCATATTTACTTCATTCTTGTTTAGCGTTTTTTAATCGTTGTTTTGCGAAAAATGGTCTCAGAAACTAGGTACTAACTACATAAGTACTGTACTTGAAAGACCTATCCAACGATATACCCCATTTAAATCGTCAAAACTCTTATAATTTCTTCCTTTTCGTTTTGGCATTCGGGTTTTTTTATTTTTATTTTTTATTTTTTTACACTTTTTTGATATTTATGTGAAAACGGTAGATTTAAAGTATTATAACCCATATATATTTAGAATGGGCTAATTATTATCTTTCATTTTATACCCATATGGTTACCATACAAAATATACTTTTTCATTCATCCGCCATATTTTTTTTCGCAGAAGCCATCTTGAAATATTATATAACCTATGTCACTTCGACAGTTATGACGAATCCAATGATACCTCATATGTTAAAATCCGTTTAGCCGTTTAGGCTGCAGCGAGGACCAAAGAAATGGACATACATACCCACATACATACATACATGTGGGAGTGGCAGTCGAAAACAAACGAGTTAATCTTGTAAAATCTGTATTAAACTCAGGAAGCAATTCAATACGTGGACTTTTCTTCTTTTTTAAATCAAAACAACCAATGTTGCAAATAAATCATTTAAATAAAACCTCCTTTCCCACATACATATGTACAATGGCCTGCATAAATGCATGGACAGCTTAAGTTCTATTATCGCGTAACACTAGCGGCCTCTATTCGGAAAGATGTTCGCAAGAAATGAACTAGATGGCGCTGTTAAACAGTTTAACGATTTAGGTAAATTTATAGAATGTTTACAAAAATAATATTGCTACAGTATTTTGATCTACTTACACTTTAAGTTGCGTAGTACTTTGTAAACAATTACGGTTATGGTTAGCTTAATACTCGGTATATTAAATTATTATAATGATCGATATTTTATCCTCATGACGCAATGTATCGATAGCTCAGTTGATCGGCTGTTTAGAATGCTCGCATATTTAGTGTATGGTCATGACTCATGAGTTCGCATCCTACGTTTCACGAGATTTTGATTTGTTTTTTTTTCTCATTCTATTTTAATTTTGTATATAGTAAGTAATATGGGAATAAAAAAAAACTGAAATAAGGATAACGTTGCAACAGAAATAATACACGTTTTGAAGTTTAAAACAAAATATTTATTCCTTAAACATTCATTATTTGTTTGTTCTTGTATTCTTTATATTATCATTTTGTAAATGTGTTTTTTGTTGTCATGATGTGCTGGCCGAATTACATTACAAAAAAATATTTCTATTCTATTCTTTTGTATTCTAAAATAATGTTTCTATCCATTAAATATTGCCGCAGTTATTGATGATACACAAGGTGTTAATTAAATAATTGAAAATCAGAAAATAGTTTGCTTGGAATCGAGAGTAAAATCGAGTACACTATGATATGTTTAAAATCAGGTTATGTTTGTGTTTTTAAAACCTTTTTTTATTGTGCCCAGTCCTAAGGCCCAGTGAAAATGTTACGAATCATACGGCAACCAAATGTTTAGCGAGGTTGCATAACCTATTACTTAGATAATTTAATACTGGCCGTTTCGCTGTCAGTTTTATTTTCTACTTAAAACGGCGAAGCGCAACTGACGACATTATTACTTACTACGCAAAACACATGAATTCTTTTTTAAGCAATGACGGTAATCGAAAATAAAAGCAAAATTACTTATGAAATTTTTGGAGTGTTTGAGGTTTTCAGCTATTTAATTAACACCTTGTATAATGAAGTATATACGCAAAGACGATTTTAACATTTTATTGAGGTATTAGCTTAAGTATTCATTTCCGAATCTGGAAAGAGGATTGAAGCTGAACCACAATAAATATTAATACCTGAGACCGGGTTATCATAAGACTCGTACTCATTATAATACTGAAGTTTTTCCAGTTTTAAACATTTACTTATCAATAGTTGATGGCGTAAATCCACTGTAGTCTGTTATTGATAGTTATTAATTAGATTACAGTTATATTCAATTGAACTTTCACACTAATTATCTCTGATGATTAAACAAAACTATTAAGGCATAATTAAACGTTTTGTTCACACTAATAAAATAATTACTTATCATCATAACAGAGTGCTACATGATCATAAATAAATATTTTGGTTTATAGGTAGGTAAAATAATAAAAATATAATTGTTTGAGTATATAACCCGGTCTACACTCCTACGCGGAACTATCAATTGTATTTTAATTAATAACTGGTGTAACCACCGTGATTTTCAATAACTGCTTGCAAACGGGAACGCATTGATGCAACAAGATTTTCACAAAGATTAGACCCGCGAATACTGTCCCATATGTTTACACAGTGTGCTTCTAACGTTTCCGGCGTTCGCTCATTTTGGTTATCCCAACGTTGGACAATAACACCCCATAAATTTTCAATAGGATTTAAATCCGGTGATCTTGCTGGCCAAGGAACGACTTTAATATTATTTTCATGTTGATGAAACCAGTCCTGCACAATACGAGATCGGTGTATTGGGCAGTTATCTTGCACGAACGTTATGCATGGCACTTCTTCTTCTGGATAGACATTTCTAACAGTGGGCAACATGGTCTCATGTAGCAAATTGGCATAATTAGCACCATTCGCTCGACTGGGTATTCTGACAAGTTCTCCCGGGTCAGCAGCACTCATCCATCCCCACATGTTCTTGGTTATACGACCAGATTCCATGTTGGGCACTACGTGGTCACTGTTATATCGCGTATTATTTCGACGCCACAAACTTAGTCGTCCATGTTGGCTGGATTTAAAGGTCTTCTCGTCAGTAAAGATGACATTGCTCCAATCGTCATCTAAGTGCTCCAAAGCGAATGCTAGTCTTGCCGTTTTGTGACGTTCCGTCAGCAAGGGTTTCACAGCATGTCTACGATGATGCAGGCCTTCACTATGAAGAGCACGACGGACTGTATCAACACTTGTGTTGAATAAACTGGCATAGTCGATTACGGTTTAAATCCATTTTCTTCATATTCCCTGACCATAGCTTGGCGCTGCGGCGTATCAATGAGTCGTGGTCTGCCCGATCTTTGACGATGCAGCAAAGATCCTTCGTCTTGATAACGTCGTACCCATAATATAACTGTTTTTCTCTGTAACAATATAAATAAATATGAAATAATGCATTGTAGATGTAATATTTGTAAAAAAAAAATGGTAGGATGAACGTAAAAAAAAACTCACATTAACTCCAGTTTCTCTAGAAATTTCCGACATATTTTTTCCTTCTTTGTATAAATGAATGATTTCACACCTTTTTATCATTTCGACATTGCGATGAGAACTCATTTTAAAGAACAATTTCGATAGTTAGAAGATTCAAGTTGAAAGAGACAATCGAACGAAAAGCAGGAAGCAGCCGAACAAGTAGCAAAGTTTTTGTAATAAAAACAGCCTGGTAATTTGAAGATCTTCAGTCTACCCTCTTAAAGTTTCATAAAACGTGACTTACCGATTAATTTTAATAAGGTGACCAGAGTTATGGATCCAATTTTCGTAGCTGCAGATAACAGTTCTATGGTCGAGTGGTCTGTAAATGAGCCGACAGAATCGTATGTCGCGAGTTCAAATCCTACCAGGCGACAATATTGAGTTTGTGTTTTTGTTAATTTACTGCTTGGAGATTAGTAAAGTTAACACTTCGGTAGTTATAAAACAAGCAACATGAGTCTCCTTAAAGAATTCACCGCTGGAATATTTGACGGACAAGAAACGATTTGCGTACGAATAATAATATTCTCCCTCTCACTTTCGCACAGGTAGGAAAGGAACAGAAAATGTCGTTACACGCTTAAAGGTATAAGCATCCCACGGTGTCCCACCCAGGCTATAAACCCAGGTTATGTTTAGTTAAAGGTAGTGCCACAAGAATTGAAGAGAATGATTACACACAACAGCTACAATAATATCATGAAATATCTTTCTAACATGAAGATAAAAAAATATTTGTAATTTTTTGGTATCAGCGCCATCTAGTGGTATTTTAGTAAACTAACTAAGTTAGTAAATAAGTAAATTCCACTAATACACATCGAACACATAGATGGCGCCGTTTCTCGCGTCAGACGATTATGTTTTGGAATTGTCCATCGACTTTTGCAGGCCATAGTACCTACATACATACGCTCGAAAAAAACATAACTCTCCTTCGGGCAGTCGGGTAATTTGCATGAAATTTATTGGAATTTATATTTAAAAGATAAGACAAAAGATCTTACGGTACTGCGGGAGTAAAAGGCTATTACAAAGTTTCATCTCGCCGTGAGATTTTATTCGATTTATAACCGTGAGAGATTCAATTTATTCATAACAGACCCTTTCTTTGAGACTGTTTCAGTTCAATTTGCGTTAAGTACGTTACGTGTTTGTGATAATGCCTCGTGTCACACTGGTCCAGGGTTGATCCACAAATGCGAAGAGTTTATTAGAACGTAATTTTTGTATCCTCCTGAAGCCCACCATCATCCCAGCCTATATACGTCCCACTGCTGGGCACAAGCCTCCTCTCAGATCAAGAGGGCTTGGGCCATAGTTCCCACGCGGGCCCAGTGCGGGAACTTGAATCGCTTCGCAGGTTTGTGCAGGTTTCCTCACGATGTTTTCCTTCACCGCAAAGCTCGTGGTAAATTTCAAATGTGATTCCGCACATGAATTTCGAAAATCACAGAGGTGCGAGCCGGGGTTCGTACCCACGACCCTCTGCTTGAGAGACGATAGGTCAAAGCACTTGGCCACCACGGTTTTTTCCAAGCCCACTATATAAATATTTAAAAAAAAATTGACAAAGCAATTAGAATCTAATTGTTTCGAGAATAAAGCCAAACTGCCGTCAAACTGCCATGGTGTAAAACATTAGAAAAGCAATAGAATTTTTACTTTGTTACATTGTCATAGATTCCTAATTCCCTTGAACTTATTGTGTACATTCTATTGCACATTGGGCCGCACGAGGGTATGACATGAAATGAATATTTTACGACTATTTTTGTTTCAAAATCGGGAGACTAATTAATTGAGGTATCCCACTTTAGCCTTAGGCATTAACCCTGGTGTTGCAGATTGTTGTATAACTGGCTAATCAAAATGTTTAAAATTTCTTATTCTTTACTATACATTGTATTCTATCTGATGTACGTTTGTCTCTTCAATAAACAAAGTCAAATACAACATTCGTTATCAGCACGAAACTCTATATTTAACTGAGTATTACTTATAAAAACTATATATTCTTTATAAAAAGTGAATCTACTAGTTTTTTCCAGTATGTGCGTTTATAAATTATGAAAATCTGTGAAAATTTTCAATAGTTCACGAAGATATTTTCATACTATTTTGTTGTGACATCAAACAGCTGTGCGTATAAATGGCAAATAATTCGATTTCTGGCATAAAACCACTCATAAACAGAGACGGTTATTCCGTATGGAAATTCAAAATGCGTATGTACCTTATGCATGAAGAGTTATGGGAGACGATTATCGGATATTCTGATGATAGTAAAATTCCTACTGAGGTAAAATCACGTAACGATCAGAAGGCGTTATCGAAAATATGTCTCACTTTAGATGGTATGGCAATAACTCATGTAAGGTCATGCAAAACAGCCAAGGAAGCTTGGGATGCTCTTTCGTCCGCTTACGAGGACAAAGGTTTAGGGCGACGTATAAGTCTCGAACGGAAACTCTACAGGTACTGTCTTGATGATTTTGATTCCAATATAGAGACGTACATAAATGCTGTCATGTCAACTGTGCAAGATTTAGCCGACATTGGCAAAATTATGGAAGATGCTTCAATAGCTGCGATTCTTCTTGGAGGTTTAAGTCCTCAATATGCACCTTTAGTAATGGCTTTGGAAAATTCCAACATAGACATTACAGCGGATTTAATTAAGACCAAATTATTGAATGAACTGAATAAATCAGCTATAGATAACCCAGATACTGCTCTTCGTACACGAATGAACCAGAACAACATTACCATTTATCACGCTCTAATCCGTCATTGACATTCAGTGCACATAGAGAATTTTTGGATTTAGGGTCTCTTCTTCTTGTCCCTTTTTATGGGGACAATCTGGACGCTTAAATCCTGGCTCCATGCAGTCGTAACACACAATAGGTTTCTTAGGTTTGATGTAGAAGGTTTATTGATTCTGGAGCTTCAGCACACATGACGTCACGAGCGGATTGGATGAATAATATGAGAAGTTCGTCTATTGGGACTGTAACCATTGCAAATGGAGATGTACTGCCCAGTAAAGGCATTGGAGATATTTCTATCACCACTTGCGGTCAGAATACTAATATAAAGAAGATTACTGATGTAGTTCATGTACCGAACTTGAACTCTAATCTTATTTCAGTGAAGAAGGCAGTAGATAAAGGTTTTAATGTAGTTTTTGATAGAACTGGTTGTAATTTTTATGATTCTGATGCTTTTTCTTGTACAGGTGATGTAATTTTACATGGTTCTATATGTGGTGGACTGTATTCTTTAGACTGTACGGTCAACCCAACGACTCAATTATCTGCTTTTGAGACCCACTCTGATGTTTCTAGCTTCAAGCTCTGGCATAGACGACTAGGTCATTTATGTCGCATCGGAATGGATCAACTGAGGAAGGGACACGCAGTGGGCGTGGACTACTCAGAAGTCGATAAGGAACCATGTATCCCTGCATTGAAGGTAAGCAGAATAGGAAACCCTTTAAGAAAGTTTCACATAAAAGATCAACTTCTGTTCTGGAACTTATTCATTCAGATATTTGTGGACCATTGCCTGAAACTTCATTTCAAGGCAATAAGTATATTTTATTTTTATAGATGATTTTTCTCGTATGACTTTTGTATTCTTTATTCCTTCAAAAGCGGAAGTAAAGAACAAGTTTCATATTTTCCAGTCCACAGTAGAGCGGGAAACAGGAGCAAAGATTAAGATATTGAAGAGCGATAATGGAAAAGAATATGTTAATGCTGAATTTTCGAGATATTTACAAAATGAAGGAATTCAACACCAAACAACAGTTCCCTACAGTCCTCAGCAAAATTCTATTGCAGAAAGAACAAATCGCTCAATTTTGGAGAAAGTAAGATCAATGCTTTCTGACAGTTCCCTTTCTCCAGCTTATTGGCAAGATGCTGCAGAGATGGCTGTATATCTTAAAAATAGGTCTCCTCACCGTGCTCTCAATGGGAAGACGGCGTACGAGAAATGGTATGCTAAAATACCAAATCTTTCTCATCTGCGTGTTTTTGGATGCAGAGCATTCATCCATGTCCCTGAGTGTAATCGGAAGAAACTGGATATGAAAGCATCCGAACATATTTTCGTTGGATATTCAGAAGATCCAAGAAGTTATTATTTCAGAGATATTAGATATCCCAGAAGACTTGTGAAAAGCAGAGATGTTACTTTTTTGAATGTGATTTTCAAGATTTGAAAGTAAAGACAACTTGTAAGTCTGATAATGATTTAACTGAATCAGCAGTTGTACCTCTATTGCTTAGTTCGCAAGTAAACTCGTCAAATAGTTCAGATAGTCGAACACCTGTCACAAGCGCTGTCATCGAAAATGAACAGATTCAACCTGATATTGTAGATATTATATCAGAAGATGTTCAGTCTGATATTAATGTCGTGGAACAGTGGCATAACGCTGTTACTCCAAATGTGTCAGTTCAACCTGTTATTGCATCTTCATCAGAAGAAACTGAATCTAATACTGATTTTGTAGAACCAAGGTACAATTTGAGACCCAGAAAACCTAATTCTGCTGCCAATTGTGTATGCATGCAAACTTCATCCCCTCAGCTGATGGATGAACCTACAACTTATACACAGGCTGTGAACGCAGAAGATAGTGATAAATGGTATCAAGCTATGCAAGATGAATATCAGTCACTGCTTGAGAAACAAACTTGGGTTCTCGTTGATAGACCAGATAAGAAAGTCATACCTTGCAAATGGATCTACAAGCTGAAGAAAAATGCGCATGGTGACGTAATTAAATATAAAGCCAGACTTGTCGCGAAAGGATTTAATCAAGTTTATGGTATTGACTACTTGGAAACTTTCTCTCCAGTCGTTCGAAACTCTTCTTTACGCATGTTGTTCGCATTGGCTGCGGAAGAGGGAATGAAAATGCACCATTTAGACGTTGATACGGCATTTTTAAACGGAATTTTGGAGGAAGAAGTATATATGAGTCAGCCGGAAGGATTTATAAAACCTGGTCAAGAAGATAAAGTATGTTTACTGAAACGATCGCTTTATGGCCTCAAACAGGCTTCACGAGCATGGTATAAAAAGTTGACCGAAATTTTACAATGCATAGGTTTTAACCAAACTCCTTCGGAAGCATGTATTTATACCAAAAGTTTGGTAACGAGTTAATAATACTCGCTTTCCATGTCGATGACATTGTCATTTTGTACAAAGAAAATAAAACGCTAAATACTGTCATATCTGACTTGCGGAATCATTTTAGTCTGAAAGTGATTGGCAAACTCAGTTATTACTTAGGTTTAAATATACATTACAAACCTAATGAGATTAAAATATCTCAAGAAAGTTACATTCGTGATTTGCTACAAAAGTTTCACATGATGGACTGTAAGAGCGTTCCTACGCCGTTGGAAACTAAAAAGTTTCTGCCGAGTGAGAAGAATGTAAGTGAATCTTCATTATCCTATCCGTATCAGCAATTGATAGGCTCACTCAATTTTCTGGCCGTTAATACTCGTCCAGACATTGCTTTTGCTACATCATATTTAAGTCAATTCAATACTAAATATGATAAAAGTCATTGGAAGGCGGCAACACGTGTATTACAATATTTGAAAGGCACTATGGATTTGGGCATTACTTACAGGAAAGACGGTGGATGTCTAATTGGCTACGCGGATGCAGATTGGGCCAATTGTCCTATGGATCGTCGTTCATACACCGGATTCTATTTTTCTATGGCCGGGGGAGCCATTTCATGGAAAGTAAGAAGCAAACCACCATTGCCCTGTCATCCAGCGAAGCGGAATATATGAGTTTGTCCAGTGCGGGTAGAGAGGCTGAATTTCTGAGGCGATTGATGTGTGAACTTACTGGTATGTCAACTGTTATTACTATTTATAATGATTCACAGTCTGCCCAGAAGTTGGCATTGAATCCGGTTCACCACAACAGAACCAAGCATATAGACACAAGATTTCATTATATACGAGATTTATTATCGAACAATATTGTTAATGTCGTATATATCAATACTTTGGATATGTGGGCTGATGTACTAACTAAGCCATTGGCTCGTATCAAGCATCAGAATTGTATAAAAGGAATAGGTTTATGTTTATAATCTTGTTTTGATTACGGGGGAGTATGTTGTATAACTGGCTAATCAAAATGTTTAAATTTCTTATTCTTTACTATACATTGTATTCTATCTGATGTACGTTTGTCTCTTCAATAAACAAAGTCAAATACAACACAGATGTTTATGGGCGGTGGTGATCTCTTACCATCAGACCCACTTGCTCGTTTGCCATCCAGTCGAATAAAAAAAATACATTGACGGTCGGTTTTTGTTATGATTGTAAATAGATTTGTGTAGCAAGTTTGTCATAATCACCATCATTTCAGCCGTAGGACGTCCACTGTTGGACATAGGCGTGCCCCATAGACCTCCAGTTGTTTCGCTTGGAAGCGGCCTGCACCGCCGTGAATCCGCAAATATTGGCGTGATGTGACGAAATTTGCGGGCAACATACTTTTGCTTTCGGTAAAGTTTATTGTTTAAAAGATAATTTTATGAACTTAGATATATCAGGGCTTTAAATACCGTTAAAAAGTGGTAACGTTACCAACTGTCAAACCGATTTAACGTTAAATGATAATTAACGTTAAACGATTTACCGTTACTTATACAACTTTTTACCGGTAAAAAAAATGGTAACGTTATCAGCTATTCATTAAATTAACGTTAATTCAAAAGTATCGTTAAATCATTTTAACGGTATTTATATTACTATTTACCGGTAAGCTTGGGTAACGTTAAATTTTAGATTATCCTCATTTATCGAGCGAGTATGCACGCGCTAAATTGGCAACACTCGGTAGCATAGCAAAAATTACCGATAGTGTTACTTCGGTATCGTTATAATAATGTGAATTGGGTAACGTTAACAAGCCCTACAGTGTAAAGTAAATTTACCGGTAAAAATAACGGTAATTAGGTAACGTTAAATAATGTTAAGTTATCAATTAACGTTAAATTTTAATACCGGTACTAGGTATTTTTATGATTTTTACCGTTATTTAACGTTACTTATAGTGTGAATTTGTAACGTTAACAAGCCCTGAGATATATTTTCATCATCGCTGCAAAGATACAGGGATTCACTACGGAATTTGCTCTTTGATTCCTCATCCATAGTTTAAAGGTAAAGTAACAGATTGTTGTCTTTCTTCTACATTTCATGGCTTGTTTTTCTTAGACACTTATAGATTGCTACTGTGTCTTGCTGGTTGAAGGTAATAAATATATACCTACCTAATTTAATTTTGTAGGTTAAACTGTTTGTTTTGCGCTTGCATTAGTTATAGTTTATTTTATAATTAATGGGTCTGTTGGTTCTTAAGTATATATTATGTACGTTGCTGCATTTAAATGTAACCGTTTGTTTCCTAAATAAATAAAAAAAAACAAGAATTAATTTAATTATGTGCTTACAGTGTAAAGGTTCTTTTCATCACACTTGCTCGTAAACAGTGTCGTGACATGCAGGCTACCTTGGTTGCAACCCCCCAAATAAAACCCTCGACCTTAATGTGCTTGTCATGAAACCCGTGGTCGGTAAATGAGTCATTGCCCGTACTAATTTTCTTGTCATGAAGCCCAAGGTCGGTAAATGAGTGTGATACTGCATGGCGTGCATGAGCGCGGCGCGCGCACGTCGCGCACTTGCTGCGTGGGGTGGGGCGGCGCGGAGGCTGGCGCTGCCAAGAGCGTAGTCAGCGATATCGACAACTTTAGAAAAAATATTTGTTTTTCTTTTACAAATATAAAATTTTACTCGCAAATGTGATGAAAAACATTGTATGTCGCACGGGCGGTACTAGAATTACGAACATCGACTCATTAAAGCCCACAGTCTTCGACTTCGGGCTTCTAATAGACTCTCGTTCGTAATTCCTTGTTTACCGCCCTTAAGACACAATGTACTATAATTTATGAGGTATTAATAAATCCTTAATAAGTGTCTTTAATTCGCACATATTGAGCATAGAGGGATAATAATAGCGTAAGTTTTTTGACGTCTCTCTTATGTGTCACGTTAATGTCATTGTCAACTGTCAACTGTGAAGTTATATTACTTATAGGAAAGAAAAAGAAATCAATTAACTAATACCAGGCTACGACATGAAACTAGTCCTCAAGGCTAAGCTTCTATTCAAGATTGGTTAATTCTAGTAATTAATTAATTACCTTAAATTTCAAGGTACCTATTTATTAATTATGGATCAATTAAGATAGATATAAAAAAAATACGAACATAACACTTTCGTGGTGGCCAAATTATTTTGGCGATACTGAAGTAAAACATTATCTTATTTTATTTTTCTTAAAATGAATGCAATTTAAAATACATGTTGTTTATTTCAGAATTGATTTAATGATGGCTTTCTCGGGCGGAGTCTCAAAAGTAGCTTTAGTCTTAACAAAAGCCTATTACTTGAAAAAAAAAGACTCCATCACAAAAAGGCCTCAAGGCTTTTATAGGCTCATAGGCTTTTTAAAATGACGAGTCTTTTAAAGCCCTGCTTTATTAGTATAGCCCTAAAACAGGACTGATAGCCTTAAATTTAGAGCTAAAAGCCTATAGTCCTCGGGAACACTAGTCTGAACGTTACATTTTTGGGTGGCAGGCGTAAGCTCGCTAGAAACATTTATTTCAGAAGGATAATATAATTTTGACTTTCGGGGACTTTGTGCATCTCAAATTTTTTTGATGGTGAAGCATTTTAAACTTCCATTGAACGTTTGAATTTTATCGTTATCAGTAGACCTCACCTCCTAAGATGTTTAGATTTAAATACTTAACCGAGGGACCCCCTATATACTCGTAGTATTTGTAAAATTTAGACATGTAACTCATGTCTTTTAGCTAGATTTAAAAATGAATAGAATTATAATAATATAATTTATGTTTTGAAAAAATGACGTTCTGCCAAGTTCCTCGCAGGTCATTTAATTTGGCAATGATGGTATAAAAAGGTTTCGAGGCCTACTTAACTTACTTAAGTACGTTTTGATTTTCATTTCTGAACACGTGTACGAGTAATCGATCCAAGCGTTGCACGCGTGGTAGCGGAAGCAAGTTAAAAGGTTGTATTTAACAGTGTAATCTTGATAAACGTAGCGTTATTTCTTTGTGTCAATTGTAACCAAATATTAAAAGCCACAGATAATAATAAAATCGACTTAAGCACTAAATTATCAGTTGATTAAGCTCTTTCATAGTCTACAGATGTCATCAAAGCTAATGTCGTGAGGAATTATAATATATTATCTGTTTATTTTATTGGAAAAAAGGAACAACAAGTAACAATACTAAATTAAAATAATGTGGTAAGTAAAGCTGACTTCTTAAACTGATTCTATACTCAATTAATTTTAGAAGTGATCGCTTTTAAGCGATAAGTTAAGATAAGATCGGTTAATTCAGATTTCGCAAAATTATCGAATTTTCAAGCCATTTGATTGAACCAACCAGATTGTCCGACATGGACGGATGATATTCACTAATCATGTATAAACGTTAATAATGAGGGCTATCGCGTATGAATTCGCCACTAGAGGCGCTAGTGTAGCGTGAGGTCTCCGAAATGTCAAATCTCATAGTTTTTGGGTGAGATACGCGGGTTTATTTATAATTAGAATAATTTTGTGAATATTTGCAATATCTGAAATTAATTACGGCAAATGTGCGTTCCGGGCCAATGAATCTCTGTGTTTTGAGACAGTTTTGTCTTTCGGAAACCTTTGTCCTCCCTTTTTTCCGAACAAAACGGGGACTATGCAGCAATGTGGCATGCTCGATATTTTTATGGTACAGTTTTAAGGTGTATTGAATATGATTTTAATCTAAACTTTGTTTTCACGCCCGTAATAACAGACTTTGAAAGCCATACTTAAAAACCTCATGCAACAGTGCGCCATCTAGTGAGACAAAAAACGATAGCCCTCATTGAGGGTAGCTGTTTAAAAATAATCCTAATTATCCAATTTGCCCGTCACTGACAATTATGTAGGTACCTTCCTGTCATCCAATAAGCTTATCGATGGTCGACAATGATTTACTTGTCAACGACAGGAGTACAGTACAAGACATGTCACACGACGGTTTTTGAAACGCCCTAAGAAAAAGTGACAATTAGCCTGTTTTTACTGTCTACAATTAAAAAAAAAACAAGTTATATGAAACGAGAATTGTCGTGACTATCCGACATTTTGTCATAATTTCCGACAGTTGTCGACTTGTCCAATTTTATGAAATGAGGCCCTGGTTAAAGCCGCAGGTTCACGTTGGATGCAGCGCTTCCAACCGACGCAACTGGAGGCTTTTGTCCAACAGCGGACGTCCTACAGTTGATATGATGATGATGATGATGGTACCGTGAGATTCACTCATAGTCAAATATTATATAACTCAGGTCACAAGTCGAATTTAGCTTGACATGTTATGTTATTACGTGGCGAGTGCTCCGAGAAAGGCTACGAATTAGCTTGAAACATGTCGAGCTAAACTCAATTTATGGTGTGAGTTATACGGGTTTATTTCACTATGGTGATGATGGTATTAAAGACGTAGAAGACAGACTCATAAGGACCACAACTGACTAACAGAGCTAGTATCTAATAGAAGTAAACGAAATTTAACAGAGAATGTATTAAACAGTTAAGTTTACACTGAGCTAGCAGTTGATGAGGCGTGAAACCAACTGATTCGTCTTAATTGAATCGATCGGAGAAGGATTCTGTGTATTTAAGGTGGGTTTCTCATAAATATTTATCATAAGTAATTTTGTACCTAATGCAATGCTGAGTCGCTACTTTATTGAAGTGCCGTGGAGGAGAATATTAAGCTGTCTAATCTAATCCCGTGGCACGTGCTATTTCATAAATATACCTACGGGCACGTGTCTGAATATCGATAGTTAAAATATCGAACCTAACCTAACTTACTTTCGATATTTTGACCGTCGACTTTTTAACATTAGATATTTATATTCATTTTCAACATTCAGATGCGTCCCCATACCTACACTATACCAAACCGATCGTTGAAGTGCACCTCTTTTAGATAATTATAATAATAATGAATTCCGCAATTCAGTTTCTCGAATGTAACATCAGCCAAAATGTGATCTACCGTCCTAAAGATGATAATAGTTTGCATGTCATAAAACAATAATGCCAATATTCGTTATAATATTTAATACTAGCTTATGCCCGCGACTACGTCTGCGTGGATCTAGGTTATCGCGCGGTGGCGCCCTCTACCGGAATAAAAGGTATCCTATGTTGATCCTTGGGGTTCAAACTACCTATATACCAAATTTCATCAAAATCGGTTCAGTGGTTTTGACGTGAAAGGGTTACTTTCGCATTTATAATATTATAGTAGGGATTTGTTATTTTTGGTTATTTGGGTTTTGGTTTTTTAGTTAGTTTGGGTCAGGAGTACTCTAAATCGACGTGCATGCATGAAAAGATTGATGAATGTAGAGGAAGCGAGAGTTGTATGCCAGAATCGTAGCAAGTGGAAGGATGTAGTCTCTGCCTACCCCGCTGGGAAAGAGGCGTGATTTTATGTATGTATGTATGTAGTTATTTGGCTGATCGTACATTTAATTCGCGGTTGATTGCCGAATAAAAAGATTAAGCCTGTAATGACTTCACGAATCTAGATTAACCTGTTACGTCAGATGATGAACGACCCGGCAGATTAATATAATTTGCAGCCTGTTTGCCGAGCCATTTATCACGCGTAATATGAGTATGTCAGTCTCAAGTTTTTATAAGAAACTTTTATTGCGAACAAAAGTGTTTTTTGAAAACACTGAACACATGAAAGGGAGAGGCGCATTTGACTTATGCCATAAAATATCTATCCAGTTGAATTTTGATTTGCCGTGGAACCTTTTTACCCGACTGCCCAAAGGAGGGTTATGTTTTTCGATTGTATGTATGTATGTATGTGGGTATGTATGTCCATTTCTTTGGTCCTCGCTGCAGCCTAAACGGCTAGACGGATTTTAACATATGAGGTATCGTTATAACTGTCGAAGTGACATAGGCTATATAAAATTTCAATATGGCGTCTGCGAAAAAAAATATGGCGGAGGAAGGAAAAAATTTTTTTGTATTGTAACAATATGGGTATCAAATGAAAGCTAATAATTAGCCCATTCTAAATATTTATGGTTTATAATACTTATAATCTACTATTTTCACAGAAATATCAAAAAGTATAAAATAATAAACATTAAATTTAAAAAATCAAAAAACCCGACTGCCTTAAAAACTAAAAGGAAGAAAATAAGTCTAGTAGTCTAGAACTCTGTCAAGAAGCTCATTTAAGGTTCAACAGTCGGGACCCATTCAAATCGTAACCAGCTCAAAAAATCTTAGTAATGGGTCCCGACTGTTGAACCTTAAATGAGCTTCTTGACAGAGTTCTAGACCACTAGACTTATTTTCTTCCTTTTAGTTTTTAATTAAAGATAATATTGCAGTAACATTGCATTGCATTGTCTGATAAAGAAAATCATTATAGCCATAACAAAATCATAGGGGGTTTAAAATAGCCTGAATGGCTTCGAGAAAAATATGGTACGGCCGTGCCTTTTGTTTGTTTTGTTTTGCTTGCCGTGCCCCCACATAATGCTCATTGTGAGAACATTGAAGGAATAAAAAATTTCGATTGCAAAATTATGAAGGGTATGAAAAGAACACGTCAAGTCCTTTTTTTTTGGAAAACAAAACTTTTATATGCCGTCTGCCGGGTGTGGCCACAAGTTGACTTGTACAATACAAATACAAAGTTTATTTATTTCCCTAAATTACACGGACATTTATACGATGTAGGGGATGAAGCCACCTGGTAAGCAAACAATGCCTGTATTGAGAGACCCCGCTCTTCCACAGATTATAAATGTGACCATGGCCGCTGCGATGCGGTCGAAACGTCAAGATTCTATAAATAGCAGTTGTGACTAAGTCTCTGATTATAATAGTTATACTCGTAAATGTTATAATTAACTAGGCAGCAGCCCACAACTCCGTCCGCGTAGAATTTCCGCGGGAATTATGCAATTTTCCGGGATGAAGCTATCCTATGTCCTTCCTCGGGACTCAAGCGGTTCAGCAGTTTAGTCGTGAAGACGTGACAAACAAACAGACTTAGAAACTTCCCCATTTATAATGTTAGTGGGCTGAATTTTGTAATTAATACGACGTACTATTTACACTAGCTTTGATTTTCGTTAGTTTCAGACAATACTTTCGTAGAATAGAAAGTATTAAATACTTTCTATATGTTTTGTGTTTCGTGAAAAAGGTATCGTGCAAGTTGTGCTTAAACTTTCCTCGCACCCAGGAAATATAGTTGGCGTG
Source organism: Choristoneura fumiferana (assembly GCF_025370935.1). Lineage (NCBI taxonomy): Eukaryota > Metazoa > Arthropoda > Insecta > Lepidoptera > Tortricidae > Choristoneura > Choristoneura fumiferana. Next base: position 21,358,761 of record NC_133483.1, read on the forward strand.
ATGTCCGAGCATAAAAGTTTTTTTTGGCACCCACGAAAACGTTTCTTAGTGACTGTTACTTGACTATCGATAGAATAACCTAATATCGATATTTTTTTTAAGACCGTATACCGGATGTGGCCAATAACATGAGCAAATAATTAAAACATAGATCGTACTGATCAAACTGAACAACATTAGTTCAGCGACTTTTAAAAATGATGAGTTTTATTTTTATTACACTTCAAGAGCGTTTATACCAGCTGTATTTCTCGATTTTTCATCATCATCATCATCCCAGCCTATATACGTCCCACTGCTGGGCACAGGTCTCCTCTCAGAACAAGAGGGCTTGTGCCATAGTTCCCACGCGGGCCCAGTGCGGTTCTCGATTATTCCATAAAAATTCAATGAAAAAGTTAATGTGTCTACTCCAATAATTATTCGTTATAGACTTTTATTTTATAAACGAATTAATGTTTATTAATGGTTTTAAAAGAAAATAAAAGTCTATAACGAATAATTATTGGAGTACACATTAACTTATATATTAAGAAAAGTTCTATTAGACCACATTTTTAATTTTCATTCAATTTTTATGGAATAATCGAGAAAAACTAACAAAATTGCAACGTTGCCAGCTCAACAGGTATAAACGCTCTTAAAGTATATTCGGAGAAGCAATGTAAACCAAAATGTTTGATATCTGTGGCGTGATAGGCAACGTCAGTTGGGTTCTAGGATGGCGTACATTGAATTTACGATTAATTAAACTATATGATTTTATATTAAATATAATGACCCGGATAACTCACGTCTTAAATCGAGTGGGTAGTCGCGCGAGCAGAGCGGCGGCGCGCAGTGCGCGTGTTGCAGCAGCCGCTGAGTGGCGTTGCTCCGAAGACGAAGGGCTACGGATTAGCCCGAAACATGTCGAGCTAAACTCGATTTAAGACGTGAGTTATCCGGGTCATTATATTTAATATGAGTGAGTCTCACGGTAGTTTTATATGATTTTAATTAATTTTAATTAAACTATAGAGCCTCTGTTTATAATATTATCACCGGTGTTGGGCCACACACTGTACAGCTGTACTTTCTTCACTAACGCAAGAAGTTTTATTGGCATCCACGAAAACGTAACATTTAACGCACGGCCTGTGCCCTTAGTGTAAGTTTTCGGTAACAAAATACATCTCGATCGCGTTCGCGTTAAAATCTCAATTTGTATGGAAACACGAACATCGCAAACGTTCCGCTAGAGGAGCTGTTCGTGCTTCCATATAAATTGAGATTTTAACGCGAACGCGATCGAGACGTATTTTGTAACCGAAAACTTACACTAAGGGTACTGGCCACGACTTTGGTCTAAGCGGTGAGCGGGGCGGCGAGCGGCGCGGCGAGGGAGAGCGGAGCGGCGAGCATGCCACGTACTTCGCAGTAGCTTCAGCGGTATCGAGCCGAAGGGACGTATTTAAATTAAAATGGCGTTATCGATAATTGCTCTTCAGTGCCTCGAAAGTAACTCATATTTCAGGCAGGACAATTTGAATATCAGAGAAGGAGTGCACGAACTAAACATAAAAAAAACAGCCGAATTGTTAAAAAGCAAAGTCTTTTGATCACATGCCTCAACTTATGCTGAGGATGTTTCGATAGCCATATGGCGGGTCTATTTAAAATTTCGGTGATAAAAATAGTTCTGTATCCCATCGGGTGTAGACGTGAGTTATCCGGGTCATTATATTTAATATGAGTGAGTCTCACGGTAGTTTCATGTTCAAAAAGTTCTGTATCCATTTTGTCTTGCGCGAATCGTCTAAAAAATGTTGTTCCTTACAATTAAAAAGTAAAAAAAAAAATTTGCCATTTTGGCTCCGAAACCCTAAAAAGTATTTTCAGCATTTTTAAAATTGGCTTTCTTATGAACCAATGAACTGAACAGTATTGTACGAACTTGGAGCAATAAACAGAAAAATTGTGTGATGCTAAAATATTCACTTTCCGGATAACTAATGGAGCGCCAGATTTGGCAGGAATTCAGTTTCCTGCGGCAGCCATATTTTTTGCTAAAAGACTTACCTAAACCTAATAGTTTTCGATAAAAAAGAACCTAGTGTTAGGTACATTGAGATAATTGGAATATTATTACACCACTTAAGCACTTGAGGTATCCCATCTTAGGCCTCTAGGTTGGCAACGCATCTGCAATACCCCAGGTGTTGCAGATGTTTATGGGCGGTGGTGATCTCTTACCATCAGGAGACCCACTTGCTGGTTTTCAATCCAATCGAATAAAAAATAATATTACACGATATAAAAAATACTGGACTTTAGGTATTTCATAATAGATAGCATACTTAATATATTAGATAATAATTCTACGCCAGATGCGTCCCGCCAATAACGCCTTTCGCGCCGCTCTGAGTCGTGGCATGCCTCCTAATAGCCCGTATCGTTGTTCCCCCCGCGCAAAATCGCGCGCGACGTCGCCGGCCGCGGTGGCTCGTGGCATGCTTCAAGCGTCTTTTGAATTTGTTTTGGCCGCTCGCCGCTCACCGCTGCCGCTGCCGCAATTCTCGCGAGTTCGTGTCCAGGCCGAATTTTATTAGGAGTTTGTTTCTTAGTGATTGCTACTATCGACATAGCATTATATCGACAGTTAAAAAAAAACACAAAGTAACCATACGTTTTGGTTTTAGTGCTATGAAGCGATATTGCAATATTTTTAAGTTTAGCGTTAACTACCAGGGCTCTATTGCATAACAAATTACTAGCAAATAATATTAGTGAATATCAGTACAAAATCGCTAAATACTATTTGCTTGTAATTTGTTTTGCAATTGGGCCCAGGAGGCCTACCACGCTCTCTTAATACGATTCAGTTTAGGCTCTAAACTGAACTGCATCGCTATTCCCTACCACGACGTTACTTTTGCGATTCAGTTCAAGCACGGTTCAGCGACAGCGATACAGACATTTTCATTCATTCACTTCAAGCGGTTTTCGTACCATGACGCTTAACTTGAGTGGGAATTGAATCGCTTCAGTGTCAAATTTAGCGATTCAGTATAAGTTACTCATTTTGTCAATTATTTTGGAAGTTTAAGTGTTTTACTTGGAATGTTTTTAAATTTCAAGAACTTTTAAACTTTTATTCAAAATTTATAACTTTTCATTGATAAAATTATTTTTTCAGTGACCTAAGTGTTTCTATATAGGTAGTTATACTCTTTGGAAAAGAGACTCGTGGATTAGTGACAGCGTAAACATTTTATTTGTAATCAACACAACGGTTGCTAAGAACACGGAATGACATAGAGTTATGGTTTTCCAAAATAAAGAGGTTTTAGTATACAATATTTGGATTGCATATAGCGGCATCCCTTTCGCGACTTAGCGTTTCAGTTTCGGACCAGAGACAATATCGGTCTTTCATTCACTTGTAAACCATTGAGACTCAGCTCTGAGAAATAAACGTCGTGGTATCAATTTCGACGATTCAGTTTAGGTGCCTAAATTGAACTGCTCTGCGTTTGGATCGTTTATGAAAAGATCATGGTAGGCCCCCTGGTCGTAATGAACATTTGAATTTTTTTTGAGTTTACATTTATATTTGTCAGCTATCTAACGCAGTTTGGTTGCCAAAACATCCAATTCAGCAACTCCTAACGTTAATATCCCTGACTCCCTGAGGCTAGCGCTTTGGCGACATGCCAGCTTCAGCCTGCAGTTAGGGTTACTGCATGTGACTGCAGCCACAAGACTTGTCTTTCCACTGACATGAGTTATTACGTGGGGGTGGATGTGACAAAAACAACATCTTGTTTTAGAGTACCTTTCCATCAAAGATGTGAAATTTAATCTCAAGAAACACTTGAAAACACGCGTTTTTCTAAAGATGAGACAAAGCTATCGATTCTCTCTCAACGGTTATCTGTTCGTAGAGCGATGTGGCCCGCCCATTGCCACTTCAACTTGCATATTTTTCCAGCTATGTCGGTGAACTTAGTTCTTTGACAAATTTCCGTATTTCGGATTCTATCGCGCAAAGAAACTCCAAGCATAGCTCTCTCCATAGCTCGTTGCGTGACTCTGAGCCTCTCCAAGAGGCCAACAGTCAAGGAACACGTCTCAGAGCCATAAGTCATCACCGGGAACACGCACTGATCGAAGAATCTAGTCTTCAAGCTATCGATTAGCCCCCCGATTTTTCCCCAAAAATGTCACATAGAAAATTTCATGGAAATCGCAGAAAAATAAATAAACATAGAAGAATTGTTTAATGAGATAAGAAAATAAATAATAATTCAACACCATTTCCCGAAATCTTCAAAGGTCTTGTTTCTAATTCCGATTCTATCTCATTGTAAAGCGAATTGGATCTCATGAATACTCAGTTTCGTGATGTGAAGCATTCCTTCCTTATACCCGAGGCAATCTCGTAGTGCTCGATAAACAGCTGATATATAAATTGGAATCGACTCGAAGGCTGCGATAGATTTCTTATCGAACAAAGTGGATTACGATTCGCGAAAGCCTCAATAAAGGTCATGTGATAAGTAAGCAAGTGAAAGCTTAGCGGTAAGCGAGTCGAAAGCTAAATATTTATCGCTATTATCTTCGTCCTATATGTAGTTTTTCAACGCATTTTTTTATTATTTAACAACACTTAAAGCCAGGTTACCTGCAATCATTCTGTTCGTAAAAAAATTGATCACGTTTAGGTATTATTTAATGGTTCAAAGCACAAGACATTAAACCAAAATCGATAAAAAAACAAAAACGGTTAAATGTAAAGCTCACAAGAAGTGTTTATCTTACGAGTATCTTTATTTTGGCTTTATCCTTAGTATAATAGTATTTTTAATTAACTAGGTGTTACATTACGTGAGATGTTTCGTTTGATTTACTGCTACTTTCCAGAAATAAGTTGGAACAAATATTGCGAAGATAAATTACTAGTTTTCGCGAAATAATTCTTGTTAACTTACTCGGTTCTTCTGTGGAATTACTTTTTCCTTATACTCTTACCCCCTTATTCATAAAACTTAACAAGCCTATGTTAACTAACAAATGCTTTGTCCCATTCTAACAAATACAAATGTGGTAGTGGCAGATAAGGACAAACGAATTTTAGCGGCATTTTAACTACAATAGGTTTGATTGTCGTTTATGAATAAGGGGGTTAGAAAGTGTAGTGGTTTAACTTTATGGCCTCCCAGGCAGAGGCACGTGTTATGAAATATATTATCAACAAATTATCTATTTTTTTGTATGACTTTTTTGTGTTATTATGTCTTTTTGTGTATTTTTTGTTTAATTTAAATTTAACAGCGCATTTCTTTTTAACTGTAATGCGGTATTTTTAATTTTTTTGGGTTACATTTCATTAAATACATAATAATATTAAAAAGTTGTAACCATAATAAGTAAAAAAAATACTTAACAAGCTTTAAATTTTACTGTCTCAATATTTTTTCGGTTTTCGGTCTCAATTTCGCCGAAACTAATCTAGAAGCCGAACCTTTTTCCGTTACGATTTCGGCTAAACATCCATTTTCGGTTGGATCCTACTCCGTTTAAACATTACAAATTTCTTGACTCAGTGTGAATTCACTGTCACTAATTCGCTTCGAAAATATTAATACAAATATAAATTAACGGTTTTACAAATATTATAGCAAATACATTTGGACTTTGAAGTGAGTTCAAAGCAGAACTGTGCAATTAAAAATGTATATTTAGTATAACGCTCTGAGTCGTAAAACTTTTAGTGTTAGCTATAAGCAGATAGATGGGAAAAATCTGATTTTAGACGTAAACTAAATAAATGTTTTAGTGAGCAAACGAGTCCGATTGGCGTCGTGATTTATTATTTTCTCAAGGTTTCGCATGCTGTGTACATTGATGATTTTGTTTAATTTTGGTCAGTTTATTTCATTTATTTATCAAAATTCAAACAGTAATTCAACCACCTAATGGACTGCAACATTTTAAATAGCTAAAGAAAGAAAAGTAAATCTTCTTCTTCTTCTTCTGCTTCTATGAACTAGCGTTGCCCGCGTCTTTTTTTGCGAAGAATTCTTTTATTGCGCACCCGCTGGATGTACATTATTATATTATCTTCCGCAATAGAAACTATCCTATGTCCTATTCAGGATCTCAAACTATTTCCATACCAAATTTGATTACGATAGGTTGAGTAGTTTGAGCGTGAAAGAGCAACAAACATAATCACATTAGCATTTATAATTACTCGTTAGAATGTTATTTGTTTGTATGTAGACACTAGAAATATTTGTTTAAATGACACGTTTTATATAACCGCCCATCCAAAACATGTCATATTGTTCAGGCAAGTGAAAAAATAATGTATATAATACACCAAACCAAGCGAATTAGCTCGTTGAAGTGGCAATGGGCAGGCCATATAGCACGGAGAACAGGTGGTCGCTGGGGCCGAAATGTTCTCGAGTGGAGACCGCGGACCGGCAAGCGCAGTGTAGGACGTCCACCAACGAGATAGGCGGATGACCTGTTTAAACTCGCGGGTTCACGGTGGATGCAAGCCGCTTCCAACCGAGGCAACTGGAGGTCTATGGGGAGGCCTATGTCCAACAGTGGAAGTCCTATGGCTCATAGATGAATGAGATTCTAAACCACTAAAAATATGTTACCAGGGTAACAGCACCAGTGGCCAGCCAGGAACCAGTGATCAGCCTTTTGCGTCGTTTTTTGGTCACAAATATCGCTACAATTAGAATAAACGAATCACGTGTACTTAAATAGAAACTTTGATTCCTCATTGGTTAATATGCCACACGATAGGTGCGGCAGGGGATCAGGGGGGAGAAATAAACTCGTTCATACAGGTGACGGCGGATGAAAAGAGCAATAGTGTCATGTCCGCCATATTTATTACTTCGCGTGGTGTTCTCTTAAAAGGTAAGAAAAAACATTTTTTATTATTAAATGTGATAGTCTTTTATGCAATTTGGCTTTATTTAATACTTCATGTATTGAATTATATTAAATTTGAATAAAAATATCGCTGATTTTCGTAAATATTGTGGGGGCTGACCATTGGGTACTACTTTTTTATAAAAGATCCAATAGTCGGCCCCCGGGGCTGGTCACTGGATTCTTGAATTATTTTTAAAATTGCGAGAAATAGCGGTCATTAGAACCGTTAAATTTAAATTTTCAAATTTAGTAAGGCATGTTCTTTCATATTCCTTTAAAAACCCAGTAGTCAGCCGCATTAAACATTTTATTTTTACGCGGCTGGCCACTAGGTGTTGCCGATCCAGTATTCAGCCCCGATCTAGCTGGGTACAAACGAAGACTGTTAACTGACCACCCATAGACTTTAATACGTTGCGACAAGGTTTATGTTCGTTTGTAAATGTACAGTTAACAGTGTCTTCGATTGTACCCATTTAGGTAGTATTTTAAGGACGTCTGTAGACTACATTTTAGTTTTACCTGGAATAGTTATAAAATGTATTTAGGTAGTTTGTGTTTCAGTAATTGAGAAGTACTTCTCTGTATATTTTTCAGCTAAAAATGCCGCCAAGACAAACGTATCCTCAAGAGAAACTAACAAAAACATTAATGAATGACCGGGAAATAATGAATATCTTAAATACAAGTAGCAGTTCGGATGATTAGATAGATATGAGTATAAGATAGATATATTTGTTGATATACTCAGAGAGTTGAGATATAAAAAACTAGGAAGATTATGACTGTGATTATTTAAGAATAGTTTTTACTAAGTGGGTACTATTAGTAGATTTGCTAGTGACCTATTTCTTCTTCGTGTGATGTGTACCAGAGAGGAATATTTACATAATATATAAGTATGCATACATACTAATGTCGTTGATTTCCATCTAAATAAATATTAATGTTTTTATGATTAAGTTCTATAAAATAAGAACACAAATAAGTACTGTGATTGTTTGCTTGCAATAATATTTCGGTCAGGTGGGTTCGGTCGGTAAGAGAGACCTAAATATTTTTTTATTTGACTGGATGGCAAACGAGCAAGTGGGTCTCCTGATGGTAAGAGATCACCACCGCCCATAAACATCTGCAACACCAAAGGTATAGCAGATGCGTTGCCAACCTAGAGGCCTAAGATGGGATACCTCAAGTGCCAGTAATTTCACCGGCTGTCTTACTCTCCACGCCGAAACACAAAAGTGCAAGCACTGCTGCTTCACGGGAGGATTAGTGAGCAAGATGGTGGTAGCAATCCGGGCGGACCATGCACAAGGTCCTACCACCTGCAATATCGTTGAATTTTGATATAAATAATGCTCATTTTGATCTCATGCTTATTCATAGTTATAAGGGCTGAATACTGGATTCGTCGAGGCTGATTATTGGATTTTAGAGGCTGTCCACTGGCAAAAAGTGCCATTTTTTGTTTGAATTTAAATATAAATTTTATAGAGAGAAAGATTGTTATTGACATATTTTGTTTAAAAACTATAGTAAACAATTAATCCAATCATGTACTACGTTTCATTTTCCGACGAATCCTGTAAAAATGCCAGCTTTCCAAACTTCAAAAAGTCGTTATGAGGCTGACCACTGGTGCCATTACCCCACATCCTTGTTTAGAGTCTTTGCTACATATGTTTAAAGGGTATAAGTCCATATTTTTGCACTCGACGGTACTATAATTTTTAAATGGAAAATATAGGTTTTATAAAGATTTCACACAGTGTCATTGTATGTGAAATATCATTATCATTTCATTTATGATTTTTGTCATCATCGCGGTTACAGCAATATGTCAATTCATCCCAGCCTATATACGTCCCACTGCTGGGCACAGGCCTCCTCTCAGAACAAGAGGGCTTGGGCCATAGTTCCCACGCGGGCCCAGTGCGGATTGGGAACTTCACACGCACCATTAAATTGCTTTGCAGGTTTGTGCAGGTTTCCTCACGATGTTTTCCTTCACCGCAAAGCTCGTGGTAAATATCAAATGTAATTCCGCACATGAATTTCGAAAAACTCAGAGGTGCGAGCCGGGGTTTGAACCCACGACCCTTTGCTTGAGAGGCGATAGGTCAAACCACTAGGCCACCACGGCTTTTTATATGTCAATTGTCTATGAATTATGGCCCAAACGGGCTCGGAACTCTAAAAAGAACTTTAAGTATTTCAATATCGTACATTATGCCATGCCTCAGACAAAGGTAAGGACAGTGTCATGTTAAAGTGGTTTGGGTGAAACACGATTCTCCACTTTCGGGTTCTCGCGATGTCATCTTAGTTGACGCAAGAAGTTATGATTTTAGCAGTCTATGTTTGTATACATCTATGTTTGTGTACAGTCAGCATCAGAAATAGCTGCACACTTTCGTACTTTGCTGTTGTACAGCCACTAAACGCCATGTAAGATTGCTAATGTGTCAATGCGACAGAGTAAAAAATTGATCCGTTACTTTTGATGCTGACTGTATATCTGTGTTTGTTTACATCTTACCTAACTAGAGCTGGGTCGATACATATTTTCGTTAAAACGTAATGTAACCGTTTCTTTTTGACAAGTAAGAACTATTTCATTAACCTGTGGAGCGGCAGCGCCATATTTAAAATTTACTGTCAAGCGGCGCGGCCATTTTGAAAAAATCTTTCTTGACTGCAGTGACACCTACGAATTAATTTCGCGAATTCGCGAATTTTATTAAAAATATCACCAAAAAAAAACTAATTTAATTTTATAGATAAGCCGAGTGATAGTTTAGCATAAATGGCATATCTAATTAAATAACAATGAATGACCTTCAATTTCTGTGAACTTTATTATTCATTATCAAATATCTGATAACCCAATTTTTCTCAGTCATGTATTAAATAACTATAATTACAAAATAAAACAATTACCTGTAGGAAACACTGATTTATTTCGTAAAATATTAATTTATTTACGAAACAAAGCCCTTTTATAGTCTTTCAATATCAAATAATAGTATAATACGAGGTTTCCAAAAATACCAGCGCACGGCAGCGGCCACACAGTGAAATTGAGTAAACGATAAGAACGAAATTTTCTTCCGTAGTGTTGTCGCGGCCGTTAATAAAATGCCATCCTTGTCTATTTATGAACGCATTCTGCAAGAATAAGCAAGCGAGATATAGGTCTACCAGTTTATATTTGTTAGTGAAATACGTCACCGCCAACGACCGGGAGCCGGTCGCTTGCCACTCAAGGGTTTTTGACAGCGTGCCGGGAGCCGGTCGCCTGCCAAACAAGGGTGTGCCGGGACCCCGGACGCTTGCCACTCCAAGGGATAAATTTCACGGCATAGCAGTAAAAGCCAAAGCACTGTGAGACTAAAATGCAATGTTGGTTGTATACAATGAATAAACAAAGAATAGAATACAAAATATATATCAAACAAGAGAGTCAAATCGGTAACGTAGCAACTAATGTCTAATCGCTCATAACTCGAAGACTATGCAAGTTGAAGTTGCAATGGGCGCTCGAAGAACAGATAACCGTTGAGGGAAAAGTAAGGACCTTTCCCTCATAAATGCAAGTAAGACTAAAGAAAAACAGAAAAGCCAGTTACGTTAGAACTGTGACCTTCACAAAACCTACATGCTACCAAAAATGGGTTAGGTTAGGTTAGAAATGCGACCCTGACGGAACCGAAATCCTGCCAGAAAAGTTTGTTAGGTTAGGTTAGAACTGCGAAACTCACAGAACCGAAATCCTGCCAGAAAAGTGGGTTAGGTTAGGTTAGAACTGCGACCCTCGCAGAATCGAAATCCTGCCAGAAAAGTGGGTTAGGTTAGGTTAGAACTGCGACCCTCACAGAACCGAAATCCTACCAGAAAAGTGGGTTAGGTTATGTTAGAACTGCGATCATTATATAAAATAAGTTTATAAATAAATGATTTTTCCCAAATAACATTATGGGTATAGATAAAATCTCAGTGATGATACCTATTATGAGTAAAAAAAAATCTAAATATCTATCATTATGAACAATATAAGTAGTTAGTAAGTAAAAATAATTAATTAGAAATGTATGGGATTTTTTTTTGAAGAAATGATGATTATGATTGATTATTATAAATAATCGAATAAAAAATTGTATATTAGCCAATGTGGACCAGTATTTTCTATGAATTTGTATACATTTTTAATCCTCGTAATTTCACTTCGTAAAATTTCTGATTCACTTTTACCGGACGCTTGGAAATATAATGTAATCGGCACATTAAAAAAGGAGAATCATAAACAGAGAAAAAATACTCGTAAAATTGTTGGAAGTCAAGGTTAACTGTTGTAGCAAGTTTTTGTTACTATTTACACTAATATATTGTTATGACGTATGTGTAGACTAATAAAACTTCATTTTTATTATCTAAAGTTGACGGCATACTTATGAGTAAAGACAATTGCGAAGTAAAACCGAAATTAGCTTTTTCATACAATACAATCGATTAACTAACCTTATGAGTAATAGTCAATTTCGATCATTTTTTTGATACAATAATTATAATGTATACAAATTTAACACTGGAATTTCTAATGTAGAAAATAACCGGTGAAGTGTGAGTCATGGGAATATGCCCAATATTCATCATCATCATCATGTCACCGAAGACGTCCATGCTGGACATAGGCCTCCCCAAGGCTCAATATTGCACGAGTATAATTTTATATTATTATGTTGTTTGGGACATTACGTAGAAAGAGAAGAGATTGTTATAGCGACAACAGAAATAAACATAATGTTCACATTTCAGCTGTCGATCTTTCACGCCCATTGTTTACTTTATTTTTAGGGTTCCATTTTCTTTAAACCCTTTAGGATTGCTTTTCTCAGATCCAGTCTCATTTTCAATATAAATCAGAGCTTAGCCCGCCCTCACTAACCACGTAAAGACTTTATGGCGTCATTCACTCCAGACTAGTTGCAGAGATACTAATCAAATGGAAAGTAGGACAAACGACATTCCCGCATAACTAGGTATATTGTGGAATAAGCTTAGTGATGTAACGAATATTCGCATTAGTATTCGCATTCGCGAATATTCGCATATTTATGCATATTCGCATTCGCTAAATTTCTGCGAATGTTTTGCGAATACAAATATCGGAAAAATTATACAATTATTAAATAATAGTAGGTTAATAAAATCAAAATACATTAATTTCTTATGTTTTTTATACAATAAAAAATAACTTAACCTCGTAATCACATTATCAGTCTTCACTTAATCATTTGGTATAATTTTAGTAGATTGATAATTGGTGGAAATAAGTGACGTTTGAGCGCCAATAGTTCGAGGGGAAATGGGCACTTTACTTTTCATTTCGAACGTGAGGAAAAATACTTTAAAAAAGAGAATAATAATAAATTAAATTAACTTATATCCAACCTCCAACCTTCTCACACTGACACGGTCGACTTGAAAAAAAAAACTAGTTGATCACGATCAAGGAGCTTATATACAAAACTGGAGGTTCAACGCCGAACGAAGAAGTTTGACCTTTACTACTTATTTATATATTCCATCTCTCTCTCTTTCTTTCACATTTCACGAATGACTTCCATCTCTTTCTTAACTTACTTAAAGAAAGAGATGGAATATATTCGTGACGTAATAAAGATCAACATTTCTTGTTTCAAACGGATGTTCGGCGTTCAACCTCCAGTGTTGTATATAAGCTTCTTTAATTATCTTCGACTCCGTGGCTGATCCTAAAAATAAAAAAAAATACATTCCACCCTAGGGATGAAAACTCAATTTTCCACCCGGCTCTAGGTAGAGTCATTCACGATGACGCGTGCCGTGGTTCTTGGTACAATGTCATTAATGTCTAATTTTGACAAAATCACGCGTCTTCGGCGATGGCACTCAGTATATCTACCCATGAAAATCAAACTTTCCGAACAGGAGAGATGAAAATTTATTTACTTTGCGATGCGTTCGTATAAACTCGGTAATTCTCGGAACAAAATACAAACGGAACGCACTTCGTTCGCACGAGACTGCCATAGACAAATGGTGCCAGAACGAAAAACTGAATATTCGCATTCGCAAAAAATTACACTCGTTACATCACTAAGCTCTATAGACTTTTTATTAGAAGCCTAGCTCAAAATATGCGAGTATGTTTACTAACCAACTTAAAAATAACTTAAAGAAAAACCGGTGAAGTGCGAGTCGGGTTCACGCACTTGCCGTAACAAATTAGTAGGTTTTTAAATAATTTTATTGAATCAGGTGTTATTGTGAAGGTCCATATCAATGAACTAAAAGAATTTCCTTGCTCACCCGCGACCTTATGATAGCTAAGTTTATGCAAGATATGCGTGTTCATGCAGTTCCACCTCAGTGTAAGAACACACACAAATCACAGAAACCCATCTATCACCACCACCACACTACACTGACGTGTTTCGAAATCAACCACTCAAAAACTCATTTTCAATGTTGCTATGTAAAAAGAGGTGTTTTAAATAAATAATAAATATCACGAGACAATTCACACCAATTGACCTAGTCCCAAAGTAAGCTTAGCAAAGCATGTGTTATGGGTACTAAGCAACGGATAAATATAATTATATAGATATAGATACATACTTAAATACATATTAAACACCCAAGACCCGAGAACAAACATTCGTATTTTTCATACAAATATCTGCCCCGACACGGGAATCGAACCCGGGACCTCAAGCTTCGTAGTCAGGTTCTCTAACCACTAGGCCATCTGGTCGTCGTTTTGTATTATTATAGTTCATCGAACTTTTCTTTTCCGATATATCTGAGTCTTTTATATTGAAGATATTTCACGTATTGGCTGCAAGTCAACTGGCCAGGTGCATTGTGTTTAGTTATACTAAATTCCACCATGGCGCGGCGTGGGTCGGTGATGCATTCTGGCCGACTTACCACGAAATGACGTCATACTTTAAGTTTTATCTTAAGAGCATTTATACCTGCTGAGCTGGCAACGTTGCATTTTTGTTAGTTTTATCGATTATTCCATAAAAATTGAATGAAAATTGAAAATGTGTTCTGATAGAACTGTTCTTAATATATAAGTTAATGTGTGTCTACTACAAAAAGTCTATCACGAATAATTATTGGAGTAGACAGTTCTATCAGACCACATTTTTAATTTTCATTCAATTTTTATGGAATAATCGACAAAAAATAACAAAAATGCAACGTAGCCAGCTCAGCAGGTATAAACGCTCTTAAGCTACACGCGGTATTTTATATCTTTATAGGAGAAATTCTTGTACATATATTGATTTATATATTTCTTATATCGTTCTACGAGCAATTCTTGTGTATTTATTTATTTCTCTACAAGCTTTTGCCCGCGGCTCCCGCGTGGATTTCGGTTATCGCCCGCTCGTCCCTCGGGAACTATGCATTTTTCCAGGATAAAAAGTAGCCTATGTCACTCTCTGTCCCATAAATTATCTCTATGCCAAAAATCACGTCGATCCGTAGCTCCGTTTCGACGTGAAAGACGGACAAACATACAAACACACACACTTTCGCATTATATTAGTATTAGTATGGATTTATATTGGATATATCGGAAACGGCTCTAACTCTATGTGAGTATTTCGAGAGCGAAGAAGGTATAACTAAAGAAGGAAGGTACTACATTACCTAAACACCAACCCTAGATACTAGCAACAGTTTTAGGCAATCCGTGATCATGATACGATGAGATTTGTCTAAATATCTGGAGTTTATTAAAGGTAATCACGATCTGTTTGTTTGTTACTGCACCGCGTCTAAACCGTTGAAGCGATTTAGATGAAATTCGGTATACACATAGTTTGAGTCCCGGGGAAGGACATATATTAGTTTTTATTGCGGAAAATTGCAGTTCCCGCGAGGGAGCGATAACCGAATTCTATGCGGAGGAAGTCGCGGGTAACGGCTCGTAAATAAATACAGACTCTATTGAAATAGGGTGCCTGTCGTATCGAATAACGTTTTTGTCCTAAAAATGTTTGGCCGAGAATGTTTGGCATACTGTTGAATGGCATACTACTCGTTTGTCCTAATAAGTTTTGCGCATACTCATTTAAAGTCCTAAAGCAAGTTTGTCCTAATAATTATCTCTAAAATCTAATTACCTAAAGCATTATATTTCTAACATAAAACCTCCTAAAACCCATATGTTGAATCGAGCGAGCAAGACCTTCCGGGGCACCCCGACTCGGATAGGTTAGGTTAGAAGGCTAAGGCGGGAGTGAAGCGTAGCGCCCCCGCCGTAGCCTTCAAGGTTATTTTTTTTTGTCATCCCTAAACAATCCCTACTTAATATAACAATTACAATTATGCACATTAATCATTCGACAGTTGAATCTTAGCCACATCAAACGATAGGACAAATAATATTTAGGACAAACGATAATAGGAGCAACAAATTCGGAGAGTCAAAAATATGCGGAACAAAGTGTATGCCATACGTTATTAGGACAAAAGACGTTATGCGACACAACGATAGGACTAATAATTGTATGCCATCCGATATAGACCCATTGAAATAACCTCCTTGTGTTCCTACGCACTAGTGATCACAAGCTTAATGTAAAACCCGCTTTCTCGCGGCTTCGAGCTACGCCAACTATCATAAAGATCAAATGCGTTCACAAATAAACAAATTTTATGTTCAAATAAAATATTTTTAGGCAGTAAATTTGTGAATCTACAGGGAGTTCCGGTGGCCAGTAAAAAACAAGATAATGCGATAGTGTAATCCGAGTGACATTATCGTAAAACAATGAATAATGATGCGAAAGCGACCAATTGTGGACTAAGTTATGATTATATCGTACAGCTTTTGTCAAATGAGCACGTCGTATTTGTTAAGTATACGGACTTAAACATGTTTCGTACCTTTAAGTGAACATAAAGTGTAACCAAATTGTGCATGGATGTGCTCCCATTGCGGCGGGTTATTAAAACAAAGTGTTAAAATTAGTGATGTGAATTAGCGACGATATCAAAATGCCGTTGAAACCGTTTAATACGTCGCTTCATATGTTCAATGAGAGTGACATGTGGGGTGTTCCTCCGATGATGGATTTGGATGTGTTCTACAGGCCCGATGTGGTCATCATTGTGTTGTATGTCGCCGTGCTGACGGCGTCCTTGTCAGCGAATACTTTGCTGATATTCATCGTCATCAAGTTCCAGTATATGAGGAGGTAAGTGTTAGATTAGAATCAAGGTTAAAAACCGGCTAAGGCTCCGTTTCCACCAGAGATGTGCTGTGCGAGGATAGATAAATAAAGCGTTTCTGTTGGTTCATGAAAAACACAATACATTGATCGCAACACATCTTCGCATATATTTCGATGGGTCCTATCGTTTACCTTTACTTGCACGAATTTCATTTGCCCGAATTTCACTTGCCATACCAACGTTTGCCATAAAATATATAGAACCGTGCTGTTTTCAGGATTTTTTAAAATGTCATCATATATAATGCAGTAGGTTAGGTTAGGTTAGTTTAATATCAACTCTGAAGAAAATACTATTTCAGAAATAAATTACTTTATGGCAAATGAAAATTCTAGAAAACGATACATTCGGGCATATGAAATTCGGGCAAACGATAGAGAACCGGGTCCTATGTATAAGGGCCAAAGTGAATTATTCAATTTTGAGTTTTGTAAATTATAGGTACTATAAACTATATTATATTTAGATAGTGGATTAAAAACACATTGTTATTTAATTATTTTTCGAGTTATCATTGAAGTAGAATGGCCAAACTAGATGCAATTTTAACGTATAAGGGCTAAACGTACGTTTGATACTTTTACGCGGTAAATCCCGGGCGGTTTTTTTTTAATCTGTGGGCATAACTGCCATTTAGGTACTTGTATGTCAAGCGGAACGCTGCTGCCCCGAAGCTACATCGTAATGTGATTGTATTACTTTTTTTATTTCTCCAGGCATCTTGGGTAACGTATTATTACCAATGATTTTAAAGTTGAACGAGTTGAGCCAAAGTAACACATACATTTTTACCTCCCATAAACGTAGTGGGGGTGATTTTTTTTTCTCATCCAACCCTATAGTGGGGGATATCGTTGGATAGGTCTTTTAAAACCATTAGGGGTTTGCTAAGACAAATTTTCGATTCATTGTTTTCTTTGCGAAATATTCAACTTTAAAGTGCAAATTTTCATTAACATCGAGCATCGCCCCCTCTGAAATCTAAACCGGTGGGAGGAAAAATTTGAAAAAATTCAGGATGGTAGTAAGTATATCAAAATTTCAAGAAAAACTATAACGGCTAAGTTTGCTTGAGAATTATTAGTAGTTTTACTATTAAATAGCAGCCTAAGGTATAAAACTTTTAGACACTAGGACGTTTCATCCTTCGGACTTTTTGACCATGGACAATGTGACACCTGGACTTTCTGACATTTGGACATGTATGCCCCTAAACGTTTCGCAGGAACGAATGGAGGCATCAATAAATTAATAACAAATACATACTTAGGTCTGTTAACTCAAACTTCTAAGTCAGCGTCATCAAAAGATACAGTGCCCTTAATGTAAGTTTTCGGTCACAAAATAGAATACGTCTCGATCGCGTTCGCGTTAAAATCTCAATTTGTATGGAAACACGAACATCGAAAACGCTCCACTAGAGACGCTGTTCGTGTTTCCATATAAATTGAGATTTTAACGCGAACGCGATCGAGACGTATTTTGTAACCGAAAACTTAAACACCAAGGGTACAGTACCCCTAGTGTAAGTTTTCGGTTACAAAATACGTCTCGATCGCGTTCGCGTAAAATCTCAATTTGTATGGAAACACGAACATCGCAAACGTTCCGCTAGAGGCGCTGTTCGTGTTTCCATACAAATTGAGATTTTAACGCGAACGCGATCGAGACGTATTTTATAACCGAAAGCTTACACTAAGGGCACAGTAAATAAAGGCATTTTCAGACAAATTGCCAGGGAATCCTTATATGTTATAATCCAGTTCTCCTAAAAACTTAAAATTTGGTGTAAAAGTCAAGCTTTTTCCACACACCACAACACCACTTTACAACTCGGAAAATTTATGACACATAGTACGAGTGGGTAATAGGGAAGCGTCCCAGATATGGCACAAAGAAAAATGTATACCTTTGTTAAATCCGCACTAAGTGCCACTTCCGCTAGCGCTGGGCTGCCCAAACATATTAGACCCGGCGCAAACATTCGCATTACGCATGTATGTACATTGTACCTACAATCGCTCCATAAAACTACCTTTATATTCTTCTACACTTTAAGTGGGCGGTACAGAAATAATATTTTGTATAATGCAAGTAAAACTTTTTAGGGTTCCGGAGCCAAAATGGCAAAAACGGAACCCTTATAGTTTTGCCATGTCTGTCTGTCTGTCCGTCCGCGGCTTTACTCAGGGACTATCAATGCTAGAAAGCTGTAATTTTGCACGGATATATATGTAAGCTATGCCGACAAAATGTTGTAATAAAAATTTCAAAAAAAAATTTTTTTTAGCGTACCTATAACCATACTCGTAAAGTGGGGGTGATTTTTTTTGGTCATCCAATACTATAGTGTGGGGTATCGTTGGATAGGTCTTTTATAACCATTAGGAGTTTGCTAAGACGATTTTTCGATTCAGTGATTTGTTTGCGAAATATTCATCTTTAAAATGCAAATTTTCATGAAAATCGAGCGTCCCCCCCTCTAAAATCTAAACCGGTGGGTGGAAAAATTTGAAAAAATTCAGAATGGTAGTATGTATATCAAACTTTCAAGTAAAACTATAACGGCTAAGTTTGCTTGAGAATTATTAGTAGTTTATGAGTAAATAGCAGCCTAAGGTATAAAATATACTTAAACTTGGAAGATTCCGTATAAAATACGAAAAAAATATTACTTTATTTTTTCGTAATGGCTACGGAACCCTATTTTGGGCGTGTCCTACACGCTCTTGGCCGGTTTTTGTTTTTAGCTGTATTACCACCTGCCACGTTAGCGTAGCAGTTTGACCTATGGCCTTCTCCTCCCTTCAAGCAGGAGATCGTTGTCTCAAACCCGTCCCCGCACCTTTCAGAATTGATGTATAAAATTACATTTCATATTTACCACGTTATTGTTCATTTTCGGAGACTGCGGATCAGCAAGCGCAGCGTAGGACGTCCACCAACGAGATGAACGGATGATCTGCGATGCCGCGGGTTCACGGTGGATGCAGGAAGCTTCCATCCGAAGCAACTGGAGCTCTATGGGGGAAGGTCTATGTCCAACAGTGGACGTCTTACAGCTTGATGGTGATTAACCTTGAGCTTTACTGTAAAGGAAAACATCATACCTAACCTTGCGTACACGGTTGTTAAATGTTGATTGCTATTGTTATACCAAGTGTGTTCAAAATCTGGCACAGATCATCATCATCATCATGTCAGCCGAAAGACGTCCACTGCTGGACATATTCCTCCCACAAGGCTCTCCACTCACACCGGTCTTGTGCTTTCCGCATCCATCGCGATCCCGCGATCTTAACCAGGTCGTCGCTTCTTGTTTGAGGCCTACCGACAGCTCATCTCCCGGTCCGCGGACGCCATTTGAGAACCTTCTGACCCCATCGGCCACACACACATATCGCCACATGATAAAATATAATATTATACAGTAACTCTGGTTTTAGCTCGACAGTTCCATTCATTGTGACTAAGTCGTATCGTACAAATGAAGCTACACTAAATCGAGGTATGTTTCGCAGCGTACAGTTATAACTCAAGTCGAGGCTAAGCCCTTTGTCCAGGAAAAAATATTTCAATTCCAAAGACCGAGATATAATCCCACTCATAACTTAGAATAGTCAAACGTGTAGGGTGGATCCCTCGGGTCCGTTTCAATTCCATTCGACTATTTGCGGGTGATTGTACCGCAATCGCTCCTAAACACTCTACCCCTTGTCTTTTAATAGGTTTTGTGATGACGTTCCATTTATTTTTCGAACCAACGATTTCTATCAATACTCATCTCTGAATTCGGAATGATTTGAGGCGAATCGACTTGTGAAGACGTATGGAATAGTTGGGTTTAGGGGCAGCTTTTTAACTGCCAACGCAAAAAGAGGGGTGATGGATGATATAAGTTGACGTCAATAATTACTTGAATCAGGCGATTCATGCGTTACTTTGCGGAGGTCCATATCAATGAAAGAAAGAAAGAAAATAATTTATTTATAACAGCAATGACACATAATAAGTAACAATAACAATAGGAAATGTTGCCGCTATAAAAAGGTCCCGGCTCAGCACTGCGGCTCAGCATATCGCTGGTTGAAAACCAGCACTGGTCTTCCGCCGGGCCACAGGAGAGTGCAAAATTACGGAAAGTCACACAAAACAAATCAAAGTGAAATCAAATGCAAAAATAGCAATGAAGTGAAACAATTACTTTGCTCACCCGCAATTTTTTGATATCTACGTTTATGCAAGAAATTTGTGTTCATGCAGTTCCTCCCCACACTTTAAGAGCACACACAAATCACATTAACCCATGACCACCACCACACTACACTGACGCGTTTAAGACTCAACCAGAGCTCGTCTTCAGAGCAACACAACCGTTCACCATGCTACCAGGTGTGTTGTGTTGGGTCTATCATCGTTGCGTCAACATTCTTGCATATATAGTTTGGATAGGTATATAACTAAATGTAAACAAACTTCAGCTGCCACGAGTAGACCACCACCACGTGACCACGGCCACGGTAATGTGGTCAAAACGTCTACACTGAAAAAAACGATCTAAAAATCGATTAAATCAATCAAAATAAATAAATAAAACTAAAAATTTATAATTATATAGCAATGCATGAAAAATAAAAGGTACCTAGTAAGTGAACAATTGTTTCCACTGTTGCTTTTTAATTTCCTCTCAATCGAAATGAAAAGCAGAGTGTAAAACTCGAGCATTAAACCCATTTGCCCCTCGACGTGCCTATCCACCCTCGCCGTACCAACACGGATGGCTATATATGAACGCCTCTGGTAAAATGGCTCGTTTTATGCTCTTGTTGTACAGTCTACTATTTTTACTACTTTTATTTACACTATTACATCCGTTTGCGGAGTATTTGGCAACTAAACTGATTTAAATAGTTATTTGTGTCACAAGGGAGCAAAATGGTGTATTTACGGTGAGGGCGTACATTGAATCCAGAATGTAGCGAAGGATTCTAAAGTAGAATCCTGAGCGTAATGAGGGATTCAAGTGTTAACGCCCAAGATGAAAATAATTTTGCTTCCGAGAAGCTCATACAACTTTTCACACCGAGAATTAAGAAACTTGAAAAAAAAAACTTTATAATTAAAAAACCAACAGCATAGAAAATGGCGTGGCTTTACAATTATCAACTTCAAAAGATTGCATTTGCAATGAAACACTTAGAAAAGCCTTGAACAGAAAAGTTGCACTTTGCTCCCTCTCGTCAGGGAGTAAAAAGTTACTTTTCTGAAGGAGAGGTGTGAAAAGATATTTTATCTAATAGGTACTTAATGAAAGTACGTTGTTTGTTAAGCTACGCCTAAATGATTAACTATAATCTATTTTTAATTATAAATATGTATGTTAGTCTGTAAGGTATTTATTGTATGGGCCAAGTTGCCCGAAATCGTAATCCTGCTGTGTTGAACGGCAAACAAACGAAATATAAATCCAATTAAGAATAAATATTGTACTTAAACAATACACTGTATCGCTCCAAAACCAAAACAATGTCTTTTAGATAAGTTTATATCGAAATTTCATACTTTTTTGTTCAACTCAATTGTATGTTGGTACCTCAAGACTTATTGCCGTAAGCAAAAAACGTAAACTAATTATATTTGTAAATTATCCGATCATTTCATAATTATTAACTATAAAATAATCGTTAAGTTACGGTTGCAGTGTTCTAATACAGGCAGAGTGGAATTTTTTCGGCAAATGTATGGGATGCTAACATGACATTAGTAGCACAAAAGTTCCTTTCTGGCACGTGATTCAGTTTATTTGACCGTAAGTACCAGTTAAAGTAATTATTTAATAATTGTTATAAGGCTTGGCATTAATTCGTTCTTAATTGAAACAAACGAGCTAGAAAACCGGCCAAGAGCGTGTCGGACACGCCCGATATAGGGTTCCGTAGCCTTTACGAAAAAATAATTTTCTAAGGATTTCCTATTTTGTACGGAATATTCCAACTTTAGGTATATTTTATACCTAAGGCTGCTATTTACTCTTAAACTACTAATAATTCTCAAGGAAACTTAACCGTTATAGTTTTTCTTGTAAGTTTAATATATTTACTACCATCCTGAATTTTTTCAAATTTTTCTACCCACCGGTTGAGATTTTAGAGGGGGGGGGGGCGCGCTCGATTTTAATGAAAATTTGCACTTTGAAGTTGAATATTTTGCAAACACATCACTGAATCGAAAAATCGTTTTTGCAACCCCGTAATGGTTTTAAAATACCTATCCAATAATACTCCACACTACAAGGTTGGATGAGAAAAAAAAATCATCCACACTTTAAGTCCATAAAAAATTGTTTTTGAATTTTTTATTGTACCATTTTGTCGGTATAGTTTACATATATATTCGTGCAAAGTTACAGCTTTCTAGCATTGATAGTCCCTGAGCAAAGCCGTGGACGGACAGACAGACAGACATGGCGAAACTATAAGGGTGCCGTTTTTGCCATTCTGGCTACGGAACCCTAAATACGTGTGCCATCATCATTAAAGCCTGTATAATGAAACGGCAGATTATATACTAAGAGTTGGCGACAGGAAATAGAACCATACTTCATAAATGCCTATTTAAAAAAAAACAAGTCAGGGTCATCTTTGTACATTATGAACACATTCAAATAATAATTTTAGTTTTGCGTAAGCATAAAATATAAGGATATTAGTCAAAACGGCTTTGCAAATAACGCATAAGGAGCCTAAGTCTTGATAGATGCAAATGAGTATTAGTAGTTAACTACCCAAGCATAATAGGTACGTAACGAAGTGTGAAATGGAACTTAACAAGAATAAAATAAAAAAAAAAACCTGGACTTCTTTATAATAGCTCTAATAAGTAGCAAAAACTACACAAAATACATAATAAAGTTCAGAATAAGTTTTTGATACAATACAAGCTTTTTGTGATAACTTTAATTGAAGTGTTCATCCAAACTTTAAATTTCTACCAAGTTTCAAGTCGATACCATTAACTGCTGAAGAGTTACGCCCTGAGGAGATAGTTTTGAACGCACACACAGAATGACACTACTATATTATTTTATTATCACTGGATTTATACAAGAATGCTAAATTTAAGCTAGAAATAAGGTTTAGAAAATTTAAAACCAAAACAAACATAGAAGCTTGCAAACATTGTAAGTACATTGGGATTATTTTCAAAATAAGCAATAAGCAGCCTTATTGCTACAGAGAAATATATTCCAAGCAATCGTATGTAATAACAATTTATCATTCCCTTCCTACATTTTTATTTTTGAATAAAAAATGTCGCTTTGTGAGCTATCTCTTGGTCTATAATTTGCCATGAGCCATGGTGTGATATTTCAAGGCAGCTTAGCAACATTATTCATTACTCCAGAGAAATGCGTACTCAAGTAAAATCCTGTTCACAAAAAGGGATGTTAGTCAGCAATTTGTTGCTGTCACATTTTTACCCGACTGCCAAGAAGGAGGGTTATGTGTTTGTCCCGTATGTATGTATGTATGTCTATTCCTATGTCCTCTCGTAATTATTTAAGTAAATAAATTAAACAATAGCGTGTCGGACACGCCCAAGATAGGGTTCAGTAGCCATTACGAAAAACATGAAGTAATATTATGTGCGTTACTACGCAAATAACACTTGCTACAGTCTTAAAATCTGTTACCAGAAAAAGAGCGTATCTTCATGGCACTAACGTCCTTTTGTTGAGAAGCGCAGTTTTTCGGCAATAACTCAAAAACGGTATATCCGATCATGTTGAAACCAATTTTCGGTGAAAGTATTTATTAAGCGTTACCTTTCCATATTTTTTCGACAAACGGTTTACAAGATAGAGGGCACAATTTTTGCTACTTTGGGAGCGATTATTTCCGGAAATCTTCACTTAATCAAAAAAGTTTTTGAGAAACTTTTCAAAAGAGCTGTCGAACTATGTGTCACACGTTGATGCGAGTTAAAATTTTTTTTTCAATTTCTGTTATGTGTATGGAGTGCCCCCCTATAAATAGTTATTTTTGTTATTTAATTACAAAACTAAATAGTGGCTTTGACCAGACATCTGTACTCCAAATTTCAGTGATATACATCTTGTAGTTTTAGAGTAAAATGCCTGTGAAATACCGACGGACGGACAGACAGACAGAGACATGGCGAAACTATAAGGGTTCCGTTTTTGCCATTTTGGCTACGGAACCCTAAAAATGAACTCGCAAAGAAACCCTTATTAAATCTATTTAGTATTTAGTTACCGCGGTATCTGTCGGTTTTAGGTACGGGACTGATGATTAGACGAATATAAATAACCATCTCGGCCTTTATACGTGCCCACTGCTGGACACGTTTCCTCTCAGAAGGAAAGAGCTTGGGCTGTAGTTACTACAGTTGTAATTGTAGTTGTAGTTGGTAAAATGGTAGCCTGAATATGTTATAAGTAGGGTTGTAACGGAGGCCTTCTTAGCGGAGGCGGAGGCGGATGCGGAGGCGACGAGTTTCGCCTCCGCGGATGCTGAGGTTAACGGACGCGGATGCGGGGTGAAAGTGCATGTGGAAAAAATAGTAGTTTATGCTTTATTCAACTCAAAAATCTCTAAATTTTCGAAAAAATATATTTTTTATTTAACTGGATGGCAAACGAGCAAGTGGGTCTCCTGATGGTAAGAGAGCCTGGTGGGGGGCCCTGGTGGTGTTTTCGGCGTCATCGTGCATGTGACTTAAATATAAACAATTACTTTGTACAAAATCACTTTGAATAACGCGGTACAATCAAACATACATTACAATTTCGTACGTCCAAGCAACGAGGCAGGATGATTCCTGTCGTGTGTTATTTTTGACATACGCCCGCCCCCACCCCGACCGCGTTCCCGCTGCGCGCCGAGATAATGAAATGAGAAATAAACCGCCGTTATAACTCCGCCAAAAAAAAATTGCGGAGGCGGAGGGGAGGCCAAGATACGATTTCTTGCGGAACTTCCGCAGTAACGGAGGCGGAAGCGAAGTTCCGTTACAACCCTATTTATAAATAACATTTAAGGGATTAATTTTATTTGAAGGTGAAATGTAATACCGTCTCCGTCTCTTTGACCAAAACAAACAGAGACGGCATCACATTTATCCGTCAAATAAATATACCTAATCATTGGTGAGACAGAGGGTTTATTTGTGTATATTTGGAATGGGCTAATTATTAGCTTTCATTGATTTGATTTAGGGTTACAAAAAAAATCCCCACACTGTTTTTTTTGCGGACGCCAATTTGAAAGAAAGAAAGAAAGAATAAATGTATTTGCCAAAATTCGTCACATTAAAAAAATTGCAATTAAAAATAAGACAACCTTATTACATACCTACTCTTACATACTTAATACAACACACACTCTTACATACTTTGAAATACTACATAACTCATAAAAAAATGCGTGGCCAGATTTCGCTGGCCACGAGTAGCTAAAAATTCTGATCACACAATATGTGGCAGGGGTGTCGCCAGATAACTATAACTATACCGTGAACTGGTTCAACTTTGCCCTCTGGCCCCAACATTGCCTGATTCAATTTGGAGTTGATAACTAGCACCCTTCTAGGTTTTTAAACTTTTATCCCCCGTAATAATAATTCCCGTGTAGATAAAAGTTTAAAACCTATAGGAGTGCTAAGTTATTGACTCTAAATCGAATCAGGCAATGTTGGGGCCAGAAGGCAAAGTTGAAGCAGTTTACGGTACTACATTTGGAGTAATACAGAGTAGAACTAAACCAAATAATGTTTAACCACACAGAGGATAGTAAACAGAGAACAATATAACGTCTTTAACTATGCTAATAGAGACTGTATCCAAAGATACGGGATTAACGGTCAAGTTTACTGTTACATGGTCAAGGTAATTTATATCATCATCATCACCATTCCAGCCTACATATGTACGTCCCAGTACTGGGCACAGGCCTCCTCTGAGAATGAGAGGGCTTGGGCCGTAGTTCCCACGCAGGTCCACTGAGGATTGGGAACTTCACACATACATATTATTGAATTGCTTCTCAGGTGTTTTTCACGGATCGCCTGATGGTAGCGATTACAGACGCCCATGGACACCTGCAACACCAGAAGAGTCACAAGTGCGTTGCCGGCTTTTGTACAGGTTAAAAAAAACACTTAAATAAATCCATAGTTTGTTAGTAACAATTAGGCTTTAAACTATGTAAGTATAGCTCGTGGTAATTTCGAATATAAATTTTGGACATGAATTAAGAAAATTCATAAATGCAGGTCCGGGTTTGAACCTACGAACCTTACTACAGTTACTTACTCCGATACGGAGTAAAAGGAGGGTAGGCTAATTGACCTAATGACCAATAAGGACAAGCGATATGTCACTGGATACCTTGTTCTAAGTTAGAAAACTTTTTTTAATGCAGGTAGTTCTAAATCGTTGGGTGAAAAAAGTTACCGCTGCATAAAAGTAGGTTTTTTCGATACTAAGTAACCCTGTATGTTGTATGTTGTCCTGTATGTTGATGACTTTGTATCATGGTTTTGTTTTATATGCGTTTTCATATTTTTTACACAGAGATTCGAGATTGCCCGCCGTACAAAAAGTTGAAGAATATAAAAAAAAACCTTTCCAATGATATAAGGCTTGTCTTTATTGGTTCCTAGGCCAGAGTCCATACAAATCTGCCCATCCTCCTTTAAGTATTAGATTTTTTTTAATAGTAGTCAGTTTTCTCAATGTTTTTTTTTTCTATTAGTAAGATTCTTAACCCGTCTGGCTATAAATTAATGATCAAAAATGTGTCGCAATCCAATAAAAAACATCTTCAGATTCTACTCCTCAAGAGTTTTCGCAATAAAAATACTTGCCTTTGACAAAGACTCCAGTGTACGTTATAATTCCAATAAATAAATTTCTAGGAAATCATAGAGATTTCGCTTAAGAGCGTTTATACCTGCTGAGCTGGCAACGTAGCATTTTTGTTAGTTTTATCGATTATTTCATAAAAATTTAATGAAAATTCAAAATGTGGTCTGATAGAACTGTTCTTAATTCATAGGTTAATGTGTCTACTGTAATAATTATTCGTGATAGACTTTTATATTCTTTAAAAACTAACAAATGTTTATTAACGGTTTTTAAACAAAATAAAAGTCTATCACCAATTATAATTGGAGTAGACACATTAACTTATATATTAAGAAGTGTTCTATCAGACCACATTTTGAATTTTCATTCAATTTTTAGGGAATAAATAAATATAAATATCACGGGACAATTCACACCAATTGACCTAGTCCCAAAGTAAGCTTAGCAAAGCTTGTGTTATGGGTACTAAGCAACGGATAAATATAATTATATAGATAGATACATACTTAAATACATATTAAACACCCAAGACCCGAGAACAAACATTCGTTTTTTTCATACAAATATCTGCACCGACACGGGAATCCAACCCGGGACCTCAACTCACTTTGCCCGGTCCTGAACTAGTCTCATCCATAGCTTACCAACCGCCTGCCCGATGTCATCCGACCAACGGACCGGCAGTCTGCCCACCCGTTCTTCGACTTAGTCTTGGCCACCACTCCATGATTGCTTTCGACCACCTGTGCTGTGATCAGTGCGTCTTGCCAATTGGCCCGCCCATCTCCACATCAATTTTATTGTGAATCCATTAATGAACTTGTGCAATGTGTCAGGATTTACTTATTAGCGGCCGGGCACTGTAGAAAAGAAGACGTGGTTTTACTTAGCTCTACACGATGAGTGGCAAAAAAGGCTTTTGGGTTTTGGTTTTTGGCTTTTGTGTTGTATTTAGTTGTGTATTTAATCTTAGGTCCTAGTTTACGAAAAAACTAGCTTTTACCCGCAGCATTGCTTGCCTAAACCGCACTGGTAGTTAAGTAAGAACAATTGTATTTCCATTGGGATTCCCACAAATTACATCATTACATTACAAAAACACAAATTATAGCTAGAAAAAAAATGGTAATAAAATTATATTAATAAATAATAAATAAATATCACAATTCACACCAATTGACCTAGTCCCAAAGTAAGCTTAGCAAAGCTTGTGTTATGGGTACTAAGCAACGGATAAATATAATTATATAGATAGATACATACTTAAATACATATTAAACACCCAAGACCCGAGAACAAACATTCGTATTTTTCATACAAATATCTGCCAAAATATTAAAATTTCCTTTTAGATTACGAAACTCTAAAAGCAGTACCATAATTGAGCGAAAATATTATGAATCGAAATTAAAATACACGAACTGGGACAGAAAGTCATTATCGCAACGGAAGAAGATTTCAAAGATAACCGCAATAAAAAAAGATTTGTTAGCACATAATTTACATGTAAATTGAGGTTTACTGGATTTAATGCCGGCTGTTTTTTTTGTGGATGCAAATTATCTAGATTCGCCGGTGTATTATTTAAATTTAAAAACAACGTGGGTATACATTTTTTGTGATAACACGTGTTGTTGTCTTACCAAATTGCCAAGTTCTGATACCTAATATTAAGTATTTGTGAAAGATTGGAAACTAATATAAGATATTATGCAAATAAATGGATTCGGGGAAGAACTAAGTCGTCGACATAGCTCGAAGAATAATATGTAAGTTGAGGTGGCATGGACGGGCTTCGCTCGAAGAACAGATAACGTTTCGGGGAGAAAAACAACGTTTGGGGAGGCAACCACGGACCGGGAGACAAAGCGTTAGCAGCATCACGACACTTGCGGGCAAAAGGCTTTTGTTTAACAAACAGTGCACTTCTTCTGGCTAAAGCATGTGTAGACTAAATAAAATAAACTGTTATTTATACTAACATCAGAGTATTAGGCACTAGCAAATAGCCCTAATAGGTAAATAGGTACCTACATCATGACAAATAATATATCTACGACTACATGCATGAATAGTTAAGTTTGTGTTAAAAAATGTTTTTTTAATGCAAGCTATAACTGTACTTGCATTGCAGCGTCATTAGACTTAGGTACACAGTATTCCAGATTTCAAGTTAATCCGAGCACTAAAAGTGGGTCAAAAATCACTTGCAAGATTTGAAGCAAACAAATAATACAACGTGAAGTTAGAAAGCTTCTCGAAATAAGAATACCGTAATCTTTTTGCCATGCCCGGTAAAACTCTCAGCTTGTAGCGAAATTGCCGGACCGGTACAATTTAGACATTTTCAAAAAACGATCGCTACTCTTTTTTTGAAGGACCGGCCACGCACCCGTACCTAACCCTACTGATGTTACAGATGCCTTTTACCACTAACGTGGATAAGCCAAAGGCTACTAGAAACACAGGGAAGCTTAAAGTTCCATCTTACAGACTGGCTAAAACCAAAAAGTCGTTTCTGGGAAGATGCATACGTTTTTATAATAAAATTCCAAAAAATATTATAAATGAAACAGATACAAAATTCAGATCTATTGTCCAGAAGACATTGATATCTAAGGCGTATTATAAAGTTAATGAGTATATCATGGACAGGGATATTTGGAAATAATTCCGATCCGCATTAGCGATCACTTCAAATAGCGAACCTACTGTGTTATAAATAAAGTTGAAACACTTGTGATGTAAATCTGTTTAAAAAAATATACCTGTTATAGCCTAAATTGAATAAAGATATTTTGACTTTGACTTTTGCCTAAAGCTTTGGTTTCCTAGGATCAGCCGTGCCGTCCTATAGCGGCCGTAATTGATGCCGCTCCTCCTCCTTCCCCGCCATTTTGTTTACATAGACAACGTTCTAGTGACGTCATTCACCGCTTATTACGGTCGCTATAATGACGTCACCGCTTGTCCTAGGAAACCAAAGCTTGAGGAAGGACGGCGATGTTAGGAGTATCAGGTGACGGGCCTCTTTTATTCTCTATCGTGCATTAAATAGAAAAGATTAGGTACACGATCAAGGCCAGTACGTCCGTAAGCGATTTCTTTTTAACAGCAACAAAACCAGAAACACTGAGCACCGAGTTAACAAAGCCGGAAGCGAAGCTTTCAATTGCCGACTGAATCGGCATCTGAATTTAATAACCGTTTTTAGGGTGCCCTAGCCAAAATGGGAAAAACGGAACCCTTATAGTTTTGCCATGTCTGTCTGTCTGTCCGTCCAAGGCTTTTCTCAGGGACTATCAATGCTAGAAAGCTGTAATTTTGCACGAATATATATATATATATGTAAACTATGCCAACAATATAGTACAATAATAAATTCAAAAGATTTGTTTGCAAAATATTCAACTATAAAGTGAAAATTTTCATTAAAATCACCCCCCCCCCTCCAAAATCTAAACCGGTGGGTGAAAAAATTTGAAATAATTCAGGATGGTAGTAAGTATATCAAACTTACAAGAAAAATTTTAACCGTTAAGTTTTCTTGAGAATTGTTAGTAGTTTAAGAGTAAATAGCAGCCTAAGGTATACAATATACCTAAACTTGGAATATTCCGTACAAAATACGAAATCCATAGAAAAAAATTACTTAAGGTAACGGCGCCTATTACCGTGGTACTTAAGGAAGTTTTCAAATGAGTCCCAAAAATTAAGGGTATCAAAGCTCCTTAACAAATGAGAACATTTTTTTTATTTAAGAGCGTTTATTGAACTTTCAGTGTCTTAACTTTTTGGGCTCGTTTTAGTTATTATTATTTGATAAAATAATTATTGAAATTAAAATACTCAAATCTTCTATTACCGTGGTAATGGACAGGCTGTGATTCCATTACCGCGAATTGAGCTTCTATTACCGAGGGTATAAAAAAACGGCAATTTTCTACCATCGGTAAAAGGATCCCGACACATGTTTTGGAACTTAATACCGAGGGATTAAAAAAAGTTAATGGCTTTGGTTCTGTATAATATATTGTACACTAAATATTTATTGAGAAAATTTAAATAAAAAACTAAAGTATGATTCGAATAGTGTATCCAGCCCATTGTATTTTATTATGGTTATGCCACCAGTCATAGTTTCATGTATGCATGCTGAGTAAAAGTCACAACTTTATCAAAAAAATCTGCACTTACGGTACCCTAAATGTGAATTATTTTAACAGAAAAATAAAATGTCACTCGGTAATAGGTACTTCTTT
The DNA here is from genome assembly GCF_025370935.1 of Choristoneura fumiferana. Lineage (NCBI taxonomy): Eukaryota > Metazoa > Arthropoda > Insecta > Lepidoptera > Tortricidae > Choristoneura > Choristoneura fumiferana. Next base: position 21,390,156 of record NC_133483.1, read on the forward strand.
AAGAACCCTATTACCGACCCAAAGACAATTGAATGGGTCGGTAATAGATTCCCATACATTCTATTACCGAGGGTTATGTGATCATACCATCGTTAATTGGCTTAATTTGGAGTATTGTAAAATCTAATTCCGACTTATAAAAACTATAGGATAGAGTTGTGTTAGAATTACAAATCAAATATACTTATTACATCCTTGGCATATAACCAAAATTACATAACTGGTAAGTAAATATAAAATTTCATCGCAATATTTAAACAACTTGGCAAAATAACGGTTTCTATAGAAACTACAAATTCAGTATTGAAGTTTTTGTTAAAAATTAAGAGTTTGTTAATACTTATCATACCACGGAAATAGTTTTTTAAAAGCGTGAATAGATCAAGATTGGAATAACTGTAACAAATTATATAAACGATAATTTATACCAAAAATAAAGCTTGAAGAACCAAAACCACCACTTTAACTATTACCGTGATATACCACGGTATTACAATCAACAGTTAAAAATGGCGCCTATCGCCGCTGTATTTTATTTTCCATTTTAATCGTATTCCCGGGCTAAAAAAATTACAAAAAATATTCAGAACTCGTACAAAAAACTATAAAAAGCCATTTAAAAACCATAACATTAGTTCAATTGCCATAAATATTTTGTAAAACACTAAATAAGATTCGAGTCTGCTTGTATGTGGTGTCACGCGTTAGTATGGCAAATCCTCTTCCGTCGGTGCCATTTCGAAAAATCACGAATTGCGAGATCTTTGATTCATTTACATACACTAGCGCTCATTGATCCGTGAGTCGACTAAATAAGCTTTTATCTTGTAAAATATATTTTTTAAGAAATCTATCGGTTTGATTATAAAATGCGTATTTTAAATTGCCGCGGTGATGGCCGTCGATTTCGATACCCCCGGTAATAGGCGCCGTTACCTTAATTTGTTCGTATTGGCTACAGAACCCTATTACGGGCGTGTCCAACAAGCTCTTGGCCGGTTTTTCCTCTGAAATTGCTGAGACCAAAGTTAGTCGCGTCAATTGACGAGCAATTTAATCAAAAACGTGTCACTCCCAGAGCCGAAGGGTGGGAGATTGTCGGCTTTAATAGACCAGTGAAGCCGAGCGACCTTATCTTAAAAACCTATTGTCCGGGCTGTCTATTTGTCATGTGGTGGTGTTTTTTGACAGGTCACTTCAGCCAAGTGCGGTATTAGAGTACAATATATATATTTTTTTTTAAAACGGGTCAATTCACACCAATTGACCTAGTCCCAAAGTAAGCTTAGCAAAGCTTGTGTTATGGGTACTAAGCAACGGATAAATATAATTATATAGATAGATACATACTTAAATACATATTAAACACCCAAGACCCGAAAATAATAATAATAATGCGAGCCTATGCCTAGACAGTTAAGTATGAACTATACAGGATGTTCCACGGTTATGCCACATGGAGGGAAAGTATCTTAAATATTGGAGATAGACAATTTCACTAAAAGATTCAAAGAAATTTGAATAACCCTTTTTATTTGACTGTATGGAAAACGAGCAAGTGGGTCTTGTCTGAACCGAGAATCGAACCCGCCAAATAGTAAAAAAAAACTGTAATTTTGCGGTATTGATCAAAAGCGCAGCGTAGGACGTCCACCAACAAGATGGACCGATGACCTGGTTAAGGATGCGGGTTCACGGTGGATGCAGGCCGCTGCCAACCGAAGCAACTGGAGGTCTGTGGGGGAGGCCTATGTCCAATAGTGGACGTCCTACGGCTGAGATGATGATGATGATGATCAAAAGTCTCATCATCCATCATCATCATCCCAGCCTATATACGTCCCACTGCTGGGCACAGGCCTCCTCTCAGAACAAGAGGGCTTGGGCCATAGTTCCCACGCGGGCCCAGTGCGGATTGGGAACTTCACACGCACCATTGAATTGCTTCGCAGGTTTGTGCAGGTTTCCTCACGATGTTTTCCTTCAATTCAATTCAATTCAATTTATTTCAAATAACAATGTACATTGTGTTTGAAGTTACAATACATGTCCAAATTATTTAACAAGTCAAATTAAATTACTACAAAATTATTATTACTTATTATAAAAAAAAAACTACAAATTTAATTAAATATGTCAATAACATTTGTCAGCAATCTGGATTAAAAAAGTTAATAAATTAACATTCTGTATAATTATAGTTTGCAAATAATGGCAATATTCAAAATAGGCAATTAAAAACCGCAAACCTTCACCGCAAAGCTCGTGGTAAATTTCAAATGTAATTCCGCACATGAATTTCGAAAAACTCAGAGGTGCGAGCCGGGGTTTGAACCCACGACCCTCAGCTTGAGAGGCGATAGGTCAAACCACTAGGCCACCACTCAATCAATCATAAGTTTTTTTTCTGATGACATACCTCTTTAAATAAAGGGAAGACCATGTAATTTGACATTTATAACTTCAGGAAAATTAATGCAATTGATTTTTTTTTACTACTAGGTAGGTTCGATTTCCGGTTTAGACAGGGTATTTTTCAAAAAACAGTGAATGCAGTTTAAATTGTTTTTAAAATCAAAATGAAGTCTTCTTTCAATAAAATTGTCTATCTCCAATATTTAAGATACTTTCCCTCCATAAGGCATAGCCGTGAGACACCCTGTATAATACTGTTTCTCTTGTTATTGAATCATACACGCCCTACGGAAAAAATGATTGACGAGGCACTCATGACGTTGTAAAGAATAAAAATACAATTTAGGTATGGATCAACGGAATCAATGGAATGTCTCAGAGTCACGCAACGAGCTATGGAGAAAGCTATGCTTGGAGTTTCTTTGCGCGATAGAATCCGGAATACGGAAATTCGTCGAAGAACTAAAGTCACCGACAAAGCTGGAAAAATATGCAAGCTGAAGTGGCAATGGGCGGGCCACATCGCTCGAAGAACGTCCTCGAGTGGCGACCACGAACCGGAAGAGGAAGCGTTGGCAGGCCTCTCCCACCTGGTGGACTGACTACATCGTGAGAGTTGTGCGAAACCGGTGGATGCAAGTGGCGAGTTGTTGTTCTTTGTGGCGTTCTAAGGGGGAGACCGTTGTTCAGCAGTGGACGTCTTCCGACTGATGATGATCAATCAATATATTAAGTTTTCAAGTACATTTGATTGGCAGTCGATAAAACTGACTAGGCGTTACGTCGGAAAAGCGGAAAACCTAATGACGTCCGAAGACAAGTTTTTCCACACAGCTCTTTCTTGGAGGATTAAAAAATGGCTTTACATAATTTTTCCTCAGAATTCAGAAAGTTCGAGTTATTTTTACTCTGATAAAAGGCTGTTGTGGCTGTAATCAGCTGTAGCATAGTGGTTTGACTTATGGCCTGTAAAACAGAGGATCATTGATTCGAACCCACGGTCCCACACATCTGAAAGCCATAACCTTTCCATACACCTGCGAAGAAATTCAATGTTATATGTGACGTTCTCATTCCGCACTGGATAGTAAATTATTCACTTAATTCTGATCAAAAAAAATTGTAACCCAACTTAGCAATCTTAAATGCTATATTTTTTTACTGGCTGTCTTTCTTGGTTGCTTTACTGATACCATCCCATCTACGTATGAATGCTAAATTTCGAGCCAGTCCGATAACTTAAACAATTAACACAGCATGTTAATTACCGGTCGAATGGGGCGGTTTAAACGTTCCTTTCTACCTCGCACGTGTAAAATATGGAATGGACTCGCTGGGGTTTTCCATCTAGCTATGATTTGAGTACCTTCAAAAGGCGAGTGTATCGCCCATGCAAGGCCGGCAACGCACCCGCAGTCCTAATAATGCTGTAGGTGTCCATGGGCGGCGGTGATCACTTACCATCAGGTAGCCCGCCTGCTCTTTTGCGAGCTGTTCGATAAAAAATGGAGACTGCGGATCGGCAAGCGCATCGTAGGACGTCTACCAACTAGATGGACGGATGACCTGGATTAAGCCGTGGGTTCACGGGGGATGCAAGCCGCCCAACCGAAGCAACAGGAGGTCTATGGAGGAGGCTATATCTAACAGTGGACGTCCGAAGGCTGATAACGATGATGATGATGATGATGATGATTTCAATTGAAGCTTGAAAAAAAATCAAGGACCTTAACTTTTGCTTAACAATACACAACAAAAAGATAACAATGCCAAAACGCTCGGTATCTATAAGAAAGCGCCAGTTTCTCCAAAATCTGTTACTAACATTTTATCACAAAGCTCATCCCTGATAAGCTAAAGGAAATAGGATTTTTTATCGAACGATTTATCGCCTTCTTTTGAGTACTTCCCTTAGTAACTTCCGTAAAGAAAAGCATTTGCTTATGGTCAGATTGAACTTGGTAGCTACGTTTTTACTACAATGCAAAAATTACGGCAATGTATTCTTGATAGTTTTATTTACCCGTCACGCAGGAAAAGGAAGCAAAGTCCCCCCCCCCCTTTTTTGTGACGGAGGTTAGAGATACACGCCTTCTTCGTGATAGTTTCCAAACCATAAATCGTACAAGTTTCTGGTAAAGGTTGAAAGAAATCCAACCATTAGTTGAATCAGTCAACGTCACTTCTGCTAGTTAATCGTGACGTTCGGAACTCATCACGTGAAAAATGTGGGCTTCTTTTCAGCAAAATCAGTGACGAATCGAGGTCGTCTGTAATTTAATTTTGTGATAAATGGAGACAATACGGACATAATCGTGGGTATTGGAACGAGAAAACTATGGACAGTAAAAGAAATAATACACCGTGTTATTTTTGGTTTCCTTTAACTTTACGAGAACATTCATCAGGTCAAATGATAATTTCTAAAACACACTAGTGACCTAACTTACTGTTTAAAAGGTAATCAAGGATTAAGATAATTAATTATGGGCAATAAAACAGCGCTAATGTTCTTAATTTATCACTTTTTTAATGTCCGTAACCAAAGAGCACGCATATTTACGCATATTTAAGAAAAGAAGGTTAAAAATGAGTTTTTATGATGTCTCTCTTTTGTGTAACGTCAATGTCACTCCTTTAATTGTATTTTTTTAATTTGATATTTAACAATGACTTTGAAGTATGTGTGAAAAAACGAAAAAAAAAATCGCCATATATGTGTAAATACCAGATCAATACCTATACCATTATTTTTCTAGCTCATCGTCATCATCATCATCAGCCTACAGCATTCCACTGCTGGACATAGGCCCCTTCCATGGCGCGCCACAACACTCTGTCTTCAGCCCCTCGCATCCATCCGCCGCCAGCGATCCTCTTAAGGTCATCCGTCCACCGTGCCTCAGGACGCCCTACACTACGTTTTCCCGTCCGTGGTCTTTTTCTAGCTATATGTATTTTATTCAATCAATCAATATTTTTATTCGTCAAAAATAGGTATATACACTGCAGTTGTAGTTACAATGTTGAAATAATGTTCAGCTACATCGTACCCGTTCGGGCATACGAATTATATGAGTCTTAAATACTAAAGTAAAAAAAACCAGGGCAAAACAAACTTACAACATTTAAAAAATTATTGCTACAAATAAATTAAATTAAATTCAAAATAACAATTATAATAGTAACAATTCACGTGTGCAATCTATGTCAAATTAATTCACTTTTATGTGGTTTACAAATAATAAAAACAATCAACAAACAAACAGACAAATAATAATAATCAAGTTGTAAATTAATTAAAATAAATAAAAACAGAATTCATATGTCAAGATCATAAAAGTACTCCTTAACACTGTAATAACATTTATTTAACAACAATTTTGATAATAACTTCTTAAAATTATTTAGATTTGTGTTTTTAAACGCATTAGGTAGCTTATTATATAATTTTGGAGCCATTATATTATATATTATTAATGAATAACATTGTTTAGTTTACTTTTTAGGTATTAATTGACTTAATTTAGCTTCATTTAATTTTATTTTTTTATAGTAATTATAATACCAGATTGTTTCTAACAAAGAACTAAGCCGTCTGCTGGAGTTAACGGAAATCCAGAAAAACAAGGTCTATTTATTTCCAGTAAATTAAAAGGCAAATAAAAAAATCCCGAACATTTACAACGAAGGTTAACCACACACAAAACATATTAAGTATTAATTTTAATAAAGGCACTATATATTAAGTAAATATACGTTCCTCCAGATATTTGCATGTATATTAGAAATTCTAGCACGTCTGTATTGTAATGCAAAGTACGATGACCCGACAGACTGAAGTGAGTTTAGTGTTTCCAGTTAAGCTTAGAAGTCCAATAGAAATGTACTCGTAGATATTTTATTATTCAGGAGATAGCACACTTTAGAGATGCCGCAGCTAAAATACACAAACTTATGTGAGATGATAGAAGACGTTTAATAACTGAAGACTAATTTTAAAGCACGTAATATTAACTCGCATAATTAAACAGTCACAGTTTTATTATTTTTGATAGATTAGGTATATTGTAGATTAGGTTTATATCTCTATTTGGCTCCTTTCAGCGCTGGTTATGTAAGATTTACGTAAGTTTACGTACGGGAAAACAGTTAGTTTTTGCCCGTGTTCATAATTGGCAATACCATGCCCTCGGTACCGCTCTGCTTTCAGAGCATGACATGAGTGCGAGTGAGCTAACTTTGGGGGCGGCAGACGTGAACTTGCCTTCGAAATCCAAAAGCTTAATGGTTACTTGACCTGAAATGTATATTTCAGAACCAAATTACTGTTATTATTATTTTAAAATTTATGGCGGTGGAAGCATTCTACACTTCCACTGAACGTAGATATAGTTTAGATATAGTTAGTGTTTAGTATTGTAACTCAACGTGCTATGGAAAGGGCTATGCTCGGAGTTTCTCTGAAAGATAGAATTCGTAACGAAGTGATCCGACAGAGAACCAAAGTTATCGACATAGCCCAGCGCATTAGCACGCTGAAGTGGCAATGGGCCCGGCCATATAACCCGAAGAACCGATAACCGTTGGGGTAGACGAGTTCTTGAGTGGAGACCACGGATCGGCAAACGTAGCGTAGGACGTCCTCAGACTCGGTGGAGCGATGATCTTCACAGGGCGGCTGGCAAGAGCTGGATGAGAGTAGCCGAGGATCGTGCTCAGTGGCGTGCCATGGGAGAGGCCTATGTCCAGCAGTGGACGAACATAGGCTGATGATGATGATGATGATGATGATTGTAACTAAGGGACCCCATAACGTCCCTGTATTATTATTATTATTTGTATTTTTTTTCTTTAATTTTATACTATAGTTTTTAAGTATTTTATTTGTAATTATAGTATTATGAAAAAATTACTTTCTGCCAAGTTTCTTGCGGCGCATTCTTCTTGGCAATGATGGTCTTTCCGAAAGCGCTGGTTGTTTAAAAAAATGACGTGTAAAAGTGCCCATTGCGGCCTATTTACTGAATAAATGATTTGAATTTTGAATTTGAATTATGAATTTGAATTTTAAATATAAATTTATAATTTGAAGACACGTGAATCTTTAAATTTTTTTTTAAGGAAACAGGTATCCTAACCCTGCCGTCGCTTTATGTTTTTGAAATAATCATGTATATCATGTAAGGAAGAACTTATGTGATTTTCCCACTAACATCGATAAGCCAAAGGCTACTAGAAACACAGGGAAGCTTAAAGTTCCATCTTACCAACCTACCTTTGCTAAAACCAAAAAGTCGTTTCTGGGAAATTTCATACGTTTTTATTATAAAATTCCAAAAAAATATTATAAATGAAATAGATACAAAATTCAGATCTATTTTCAAGAAGACATTTAATATCTAAGGCGTATTATAAAGTTAATGATTATATCATGGACAGGGATATTTGGAAATAATTCCGATCTGCATTAGCGATCCCTTCAAATAGCGAACCTACTGTGTTAAAAATAAAGTTGTGGTAAATAATCGTGACGTATAGATATCACTTAATAATGTATGTATGTATGTATGTAAACTCTTTATTGTACAAAAGAAAATTAACAAAATACAACTGACAAACTTTAAGAATAATATTGTAAATCTGTTTAAAAAAATATACCTCGTTGAGTTTCTTGCCGGATTCTTCTGAACAGAGGATTTTCCGAACCGGTGGTAGTTTTTTTTTGACATTCATAAGTGCTTGTTTTAGCCTAAATCGAATAAAGATATTTTGACTTTGACTTTGACTTTGATAAACTTGCTCTACTATATTGGCCAAAATAATTCAGCTTTATTTGGTAATACCTTTTATATTATAAGTATTCACGTATGAAAGGGATCGGGTTTTATCCCCACTCAATCCCGTTGTGTATTGGGATATCACACTCACACCGTTGAGCTAGGTATCTTTTGTTGCCATCATCAAAATAAATCTGAGCTTTTAGATATATTTTCTTTATTTATCCTTTATTCCAATAAAACAAAGTCACTTAAGGCATTTGCTTGTCTATTTATATTCGCTTAATCCTCCTAAAGTACGGAATGGACTTTGATGTTATTTTCACCATCAGTTAGATTTCAGACTGAAGGTTTAGGTGAGTGTCTACTCTTGTGTCTGATATCCTGTCAATCTTTCAAAGGTTAACTGGAAAGTTCGCCTTTGTACATCTTATTATCCTGTGTTCTGTAATTTTCATGTGTTTTTGTACAATAAAGAGTTGAACAATACAATACAATACAATATTTATATGGTGGTATTTTTTAACATGACTTGAAAGGAAAATAATCTGAATGCAGAAAATAGAAAAATGTATTAAATGAAAACATATTATGATTATTTTTAAAAAGAAAAAAATCTGAGTCAAAGATGTTTCAAAATACATTTACCATACAACCACATTGATCAAATTACATTAATTCAAAAAAAAACTAGACAGCTTTAATTTTTTTTTGATAAAAAGTAACAAAAAAAAGTCTTGCAGTCAAGAACTCTGTTAAGTAACTTAAAGTGCAGTCGGTACCCATTATTACTGAAAATGAGTCGGTCATGATTTTCAATGTAAAAACACAACTCTCTTTCAAGTAGTCAGTAGTTGGGTAAAACCTTATACCTACTTTTGTTACGTAAATTAATGGAATGGTGTTTGTAAGGATCGGATCTTTCTCACAAACAAGGTAAATAATGAAAGCAGGACTATATCAGTATAAATTTTCTTTATATTTTAATTCAACTAAACGCAAAAAAATCTAAACAGCTTTTAATGCAATTACGTTTTCATTTAAAAGTAAAGGAACCTTCCTTTGAGTTATTTCCCTATCTTCAGTATAGAGAGTACTTTTCGTCTTGGTGGCGTAAAGAATTTCCAAGCTATATTTTAATCTTCTTTATCTTTACCATAGTATTAAATAAAGTCACTTCCCGCCGTCTGTGTACACTTAGATCTATAAAACTAAGCGACGTTTTAAATACATACAGTTTTCACCATCAATCAGATAATTTTTCACACAAGGTACATACATATAATATATAATATGTCATCATCATCATCATCATCTCAGCCGTAGGACGTCCACTGTTGGACATAGGCCTCCCCACAGACCTCCAGTTGCTTCGGTTGGCAGCGGCCTGCATCCACCGTAAACCTGCGGCTTTAACCAGGTCATCCGTCCATCATGTTGGTGACGTCCTACGCTGCGCTTGCCGATCCGCGGCCTCCACTCGAGAACTTTTCGGCCCAACGGCCATCCGTTCTCCGTGATAATATGTAATATCCTATAATAGCAACGCGCTCCGATTTCGCGCGGGTTAGGTGGTTTTGGGAAATGAAGCTAAACAATGTGTATGCTATGTCCTATGTTGTGAAGTTAGATACCTTCTTTTTTAATTGTATCCTATCAAAGCTGGGGCGGGACACTTTTGTACATTATAACTAGCTATACACCCGGATTTGCACTGGTGTAGTTTAAAAGGGTGAAAAATTGCGTATTTAATGCCTAATAATGTCTAATGTCCTTTAGACAAACAAACAATAGGTACTGGACTTTTTCACTAAGCGCTAATTAAATTCCATAATGTTCTATCATGAAAACAATTTCAAACTAAAAGTTATCAACGTAAATTATTTTAATTATTTAACGCAAATTCACATAATGGGCCTAAAACCACATGGAATGTTACTAAAATAATAACGAGTAAAGTTTTCGGTCTGAAATGAAAAGTAAAGTCTGCCAGCACATTTTTCAAGTGGACTTAAATCTAGGTTTAACATTTAGATGGTAGGATAATTATACTCATAAAATCCTTTTGCGGCTAGGCCCGCAAAGACATCGATATATCTGTCGGCGGCCGATCGTAAAATCCGCCAGATCACGAAATTCCTAGGCATATCGTGAAATGCCGCCATTTCATGAATTGGCTAAGGGACATCCGCCATATCGTTCAAAACTCACCGTTTAGCGATTTGCCTAGTGACGTTTAGGCAGATCATGAAATTCCTAGGCATATCATGAAGCGCCGCCATTTCATGATTTGGCCAGTTTAGGCAGATCATGAAATTCCTATGCGTATAGAAAGAAAGAAAGAAAGAAAGAAGACATTTATTCACTTACACAGAAGACACACATATACAGCAAAATTAACACAAATAAATAAAAAATTACAGAAAAACACATGAAAACATTAAATACAATATACACAATGTTGTGTGTCCCGCGAAAGTGAAACGGTCGCTGACTCAGCATTATGCTGAAGCTTCATGAAACGCCACCATATCGGTTCTGGCACTTCGCCGGCGGCTGCCGCGGCACGCTCACTTGCTCGCTCGGCTCGTGCGTCGTGATCACAATTAAAACTAACCACTCCTCGCTTCGCTCGTCGTACCTAAATTTTTCTATATGAATAAATAACAACTAATATATATATACTGAATACTTTATTTATCAACAAAATACTAACCTCTAAAATACGGGCAGACGTGCATGGTTTTTTCACATTGTGCACAGAATCCGTTTGATTCACATAAAAAGAACGGAGCTGATGTTCAAAAGCTTCTTTTGCACTTCTTTTTGTAATTCAATCACTGTTTTCAGTTTAAAGATCATTTTGTTGCGACGCCGACATTTTTCACGCGCTAAACAAACACGGTCGGTCAGCTGGTCACGGCCGCCATTGCATACGCAGCGCCACCAGTGGCCAAAAAAGAAACTATTTTACGATGTGCCCGGTATAGAGCTAGGAATATCGACGAATGCGTTGCTCTAATCGATCAGCCGTGTTGTTTCTCCGGCACATCGTGATATGCCTGGCCAACTTTTATGCATAACATAAAATGGCGCCATTTCACGATATGCCTAGGAATTTCGTGATCTGGCGGATTTTACGATCGGCCGCCGACATATATACCGAATCCTCAGACGTCATGACATCCAAGTGAGTTAATATTAATGGATACCGGATAAGACCCGCCCAAACGATACGATGTCTTAAATATTAATACACGAAACAATATGTAGAATACGTAACATTGTATGACGATATTGGACTTGTAACATAGTTTCAGGATGGTGTATTAATTTCGATGATTATTAAATGATGTCTTTAAGTTACTAAATTGTACGAGTAAAATACTATTTATTAATTTAAGTAAATGAACTAAAAGAATTTCCTTGCTCACTCGCGACCTTACGATAGCTAAGCTTATGCAAAATATGCGTGTTCATGCAGTTCCTCCACCTCCACACTGTAAGAACACACACAAATCACACAAACCCATCTATCACCACCACCACACTAAAGTAACGCCTGATTTAATAAATTAATTTAGGTAATAACACTTAGTTACCCGTGTGGTGTCGGGTTAGAATAACACCTCTCCATTTCTTCCGTGAATGTCGTAAGAGGCGACTGAGGATATAGGTTAAGGTATACAGTATGCGACAGGCTAGCAACCTGTCACTATTGTACCTTTTTTTTTACTTTAAACCTAAAATTGCTAAAAGAGGCCCCGAAGCGATAACGTTTCGTGTGCTCTGCCTACTCCCTTTGGGAATACAGGCGTGATGTTTGTGTGTGTGTGTGTATGTGATGACACTAAGTAAAGAAACAAACTTAAATTTAACTGTGGAGCCTACTTAAAACAAAGGAATCACAAAAAGGCAGTTATTTGTGTCTCAAGGGAGCAAAATGATGTATTTACGGCGAGGGCGGTACATTGACTCCAGAATGTAGCGAAGGATTCTACAATAGAATCCTGAGCGTAATAAGGGATTCCAGTGTTAACGCCCAAGATGAAAATGATTTTGCTCCCAAGTGACTCATACAATTTTTCACACCGAGTATGACCAATTTTTTTCTTAATTAGTCTTATTACAAATTTTATAATTCAAGTCAAATATTATTAAATCATTTTCGTTAGTTTCTTATACGAAGATAAATAAAGCAAAAAAGTAAAAAAATTGTTAAGAAAAAAAACAATCGGTAGGTATTTACTTACAACCTGGCTATGTGGACAATGGTTTATGTCTACACAGCCTATCTCTGAACAGCTTAACTTCTTGGTTCAATGTGATAATGATAACGTACTAAATTTAGAAATAAATTGACTAAAATTCCTATTTTATCTACTGCTTGTCTTTAATCATTATTTTGAACATTTAAAATTTTGTTAAATAATTTATTGCTTACAATATAGCCAATTGTTTTTTTTTAAATGACCACATTGATCTTCGACCTAAGCTTAAAAAGTAACATTGTCTTTTTTGAATTGTACAATTTTTTTTCTATTAATTTTAGTTTTTTTATTCGATATATGCATATTTTTTTACTTTCCTTGTAGTCGAAATGAAAAGCAGAGTGTTTAACTCGGGAAAAATAACAATATCACACTCGAAATTTTTGCTCGGGTGCCAAGTTATCTCGTGTGATATTAGTTCTTTGCCTCCCGTGTTGAACAATCTACTATTTCTGAATGAGAGGTGTGAAAAATGTATACATAGTTAAAGAAACTTTAAGGCATTGATCGACTCTACCTGAGGTCCTATGCGGTTAGTTACCTATAGATTATTGACCTCGTGTCTGTGCCGTATCGAATTTTAGAATAGGACGGACCCATCTCTTCCCATGGGTGCCGTGAAAAGCGACTAAAGGACTTGATGCGAGAATGAGCAGCGCTCTTTGTAAATTGAGTTTTATACATTCTGAGAGGACGCCTGCAGGGTTACTACGAAACTCGAAACTCGAAGTTCGTGTCGTGCGGTCCCTCGGACACTTATACTATTTAATACGAGAGCGAGAGGGACGGTATGATACGAACTTCGAGTTTCGTAGGAGCCCTGCTGTGCCCAGTAGTGGGACTTCTTTTTACATGAAACTGAAAATTATTGGCCCCTATCTCACCTGATGTTAAGTGCGATGGACCAAAGATGTATCTCACTGGTTCAGTAACAGCCTATTCACTCTAGCCATGAAGAGCCCTAGATTGTATTTACGCGGAAATACAGACATAGCGAATTCCATTCCTTAGCAGTTCGCATTATGAAAGATGAAGCAAACAGCTTTGTGATGGCCAATGGGACACTAACTACATAAGGGTGAAGACGCTCCCCCCGCCTGGAAGTCCGTTGGCAAAATGGAGATGGAGGAATTAGATCATGTAATTCTTGCGTATAAAGGCTGGGATGATGATGATGTCTTAAGAATTTGGGGTGTAATTGGATACAAATTTACTACTTGTTACCTGGGCATTTATATTTAAAGATGTACCCTGAGTTTATCTCTCCGTTTTCAACAAAATCAGGCCATGATTCCGTGCTGTAAAAACGGGGTCTCCAGATGTGCCGTCAAAATATTGTATGGATGTGTCCGTTCCGTTACGAAAATTATTATGCCAAACCACTGCCCAAATTTCATATTTGGTCATCGTTCTTACCCCTGGGTAAAAACAGCTTTTTTTAAAATAACGAAGGTTGCCCGTTGCCGGCTCTTGGTCTATTAGTGCCATCTACGAACTCCGAGCTATACTGCAGCGCTGAAGTGAAGATACTGAAATCACCACACTATTTTCCCAAGAAAGTCGTCATGAAGGTTCACTGCTGTTCCTCACTTAACCGATGACAACGTCCATATTGTCAAGCAAGAGTCAAAATATCTTTATTCAATTTAGGCTATATAAGAAGCACTTATGAATATCAAAAAAATCTACCACCGGTTCGGAAAAACCTCTGCTGAGAAGAATCCGGCAAGAAACTCAACGAGGTATATATATTTTTTAAACAGATTTACAATATTATTAAATGATTTGTATACATCACAAGTATTTAACACAACTTTATTTTTAACACAGTAGGTTCGCTATTTGAAGGGATCGCTAATGCGGATCGGAATTTTTTCCAAATATCCCTGTCCATGATATAATCATTAACTTATAATACGCCTTTGATATTAATGTCTTCTTGACAATAGATCTGAATTTTGTGTCCGTTTCATTTATAATATTTTTTGGAATTTTATTATGAAAACGTATGCAATTTCCCAGAAAAGACTTTTTGGTTTTAGCCAGTCTGTAAGATGGAACTTTAAGCTTCCCTGTGTTTCTAGTAGCCTTTGGCTTATCGACATTAGTGGGACAATCACATAATAACATACATGATTATTTCAAAAACCTCAGAAGAGGAAGCCTGTGCCCAGCAGTGGGACTTAAATAGGCTGGGATGATGATGATGATACCGAATTCAGACAGGTTTATCTCATTCAAGCACCTAATACAAGGGCCTATAATTAGCTAGGTAATTCCCTATCAACCCGTATTTCCCCGGGACCTTGCTGACCTTACAACCCAATTAGTAAGTGAGTGTACGGACTAAGCACCGTCAGGAATGTCCCTTTCAAAGTTCCTTAGGGTTTGTTTAAACATGGGGTAAAGTAATTTTAATTATCCATTACGTATACCGGGTGTGGCCTGTAATACGAGCAAAAAGTTAAAACGTAGAGCGTCCTCGTCAAACTGAACAATATTAATTCAGCTACTTTTAAAAGTAATAGAGTCTTTGAATTTTCCTTTTTTCATACAAATTAAATACTGCTATCAATGTACACCATCCCAGAACACAACTGACGTCGCCTGTCACGCTACAAACATCAAGCATTTTGCTTTACATTGCTTCTTCGAATAAACTTAAAGTCTTAAGGGCGGTAAACAAGGAATTACGAACGAGAGTCTATTAGAAGCCCGAAGTCAAAGACTGAGGGCTTTAATGAGTCGATGTTCGTAATTCTAGTACCGCCCGTGCGTCATACAATGTTTTTCATCACATTTGCGAGTAAAATCGTATATTTTTACTAAGATTTTTCCAAAAATTGCCGATACCGCTGACTACGCTCTTGGCAGCGCCAGCCTCCGCGCCGCCCCACCCCACGCAGCATGTGCCCGACGTGCGCGCGCCGCGCTCCTGCACACCATGCAGTATCACACTCATTTACCGTCCTTGGGCTTCATGACAACAAAATTAGTACGGGCAATGACTCATTTACCGACCACGGGTTTCATGACAAGCACATTAAGGTCGAGGGTTTTATTTGGGGGGTTACAACTAAGGTAGCCTGCATGTTACGACACTGTTTACGAGCAAGTGTGATGAAAAAATTCAGAAACTAATTATTTTTAATAGTCGCTGAACTAGTGTTGTTCAGTTTGTCGAGTATAATCTATGTTTTAATTATTTGCTCATATTACAGGCCACACCCGGTATGACTAGCACCGTAAAACGGGGTTATTTTAAAATGCAGAGGCTACTTTCGAAAACCATTTTTACGCTATGTTCTTCCTTTTTTAGACCACCTGTAACAGTGAAATAACAGCCTTCATATAAATAACCTAACTTTTTACTTCATTTGCTCAATCCAGCTATGAATATTTGCGTTTTTATAACCATTTTTAATCGACTTCAAAATAAAAGGAGGTTATCAATTCGGTTGTATTTGTTTCGTTTGTTTGTTTATTACCTGAGAACTCCGTCATTTATGAACCGATTTGAATTTTTTTTTTCTTCTAGGAATGTCTTCAATAAGGTACCATAAGCACCAAATCAGGATCTGATTATTGTATCTTAAGGAAATCGAGGGAACTCTTCAGATGTTGTAGGACACCTATAGTAAATTGAATATATATATATATACTACTAAATAGTAGTAACTCGTGTATTTGCTATTGAAAATCATCATTTGGTGAAGTGGAACTGATGACGAAGACCACAGTTGACCATCGGAGTTACTACTCAATAACAAATATTTCACTGGTTGAATTTTAGTTACTTTGTCACAGTTGCTAAGCAATTTATGCTCCTCTTAATGCATATGGTAAAACGGGTGAAGCACCAGGACTCCTCAATAATAAACGTCTCTGAATCGAAAAAAGCAATTTTTCGTAAAAGGTGACGAGCAGTTGATATTAAACTATTGTATCTACTACAACTGTATCTTTTCCGATAGCATACGATGGAAAACCATTTATTAGTTCATTGATATGAGCATACGGCTGCTTAGGGTAATACGTTAGAGATCCCATTATACTTTGTTAAGGCTTATTATTATAGCACGTCCTTACAATATCTTACATTCAGTGACGAAGCACTCTTCAAACTAAATGTATATGTCAGAGCCAGCACACTCCATTAAATATAATTAAAGTGAACCCTATAAGCAATAAAGCTGAGAATATGTCGTTTTAATGCCAGTATGCCGAAACACATGAATGTAAATGTACGTATTAAAATGATATTATTCAATGCAAGTAGCGTTTGAGTCAACCATAAAAGTGAATTGGTTCGTTTGAAATGGCCTTTATTCCGTTTGATGGATATTTTTTCAAGTCAAGGCTGGGAAAAAGGTCTTGGGAGCAAACCGATACAAAGAAACTGAATCGTATCAGGTGAAACCTTTGTGATGCTAATGTCATATTCACATTACCGAATATCTGACAAGGAAATCAAAGCGAAATTGATCATGAAAAGGTTCCACCCTGTTACGTTATTCAGTTTTTCATTTTAGTTTATCTAATTATAATGTATTATTAATGCTGACCAGCGCCGATGAGCAGTGGCACTCTTAACGATACCGGTGATGTGGAACACGCTTGACAATACTTACAGATCTAAAACGGCGAACTTATTAGGTACGGTTTTATTTGTCAGCAAAGAATATATTTTTTTATTAACACACTATAATACCTACAATAATTAACAATAGGAAGAAAGAAAAATAGAACTAAAACTAACTTACTCTTCCTAAAACTCTATATTTACAAATATCATCCAAGTCGCTGCTATTGGGCAGGGTGCATAAGACTGGCTGCGTTTCCTCGTTTTAAGGTGGGTACTGACCAACGTTACGAGGTGTAATGTAACATCTTGCACAGCGAGCATTCGTGCAGTCAGTACTTACCGCTCGTTGCTCGCTTTGAGTGCTCCACCCGGCTGTCGGTTTTTTGGCGAATCCTTTGACTGTTACGCGGTTCAGTCAGTACGCTGTAACAAGTCAGCCATCTTTACTGAGAGTGGCTGGCAAATATGGAGCACAAGTTTTGACGAGCAACATTACGCAGGAGAACACAGCGAACATGCTCAATGCGTAACATGCTCGATGCGAATGTACATTTCACCTCGTAACGTTGGTCAGTACCCAGCTATATGGTAATGCCAATACGATGACCGAGGAAAGAGCCAGCTCTATGGTCACCTGTGGAACGGGCAAGCTTCTTTTTTCTTTTTTGTCAGTAGAACTAAAAATATGACAATGTGTCTGAAAGAAAGAAAAATATTTTATTTACGGTCCCAAAAGTACCAGGCATCACAACATAGAAGAAATATTATACACCTAAAATAATTTACACGTTCCCAAATCGTAATTGAGGTGACACCAATTGTCACCGAAAAAGTGTCTCCACTCAGTATTGTGTGGGCGGGCACACAGTGGGTGGACGCCATTTACAAGAACCGAATGAAGTATTTTCTGTTTGAAAAGTAGTTACGAGTAAATGTCACTTGGGCATTGAATCTTATCGTGGCAAGTTTGAAACGCGCGTTTTGGAACAGCTATGGAATAACTATGGATTTGATCTAAAAATAAACATTAATGTTATCTGTGGTGTTATTATAAAATAATGATCACAAAAAACAATAGGTACATAGGTGTTTGTTTGTCATATTGCGATCTACATCATTTAGAAAATATGTCTAAAGAGTCATGCAATAACGCTGCACCAAAATTGAACTTTTGATTTCTTTATTGACATTTAAATATCAAATTCTAATAATAAACTGACGTGCGACTTACGAGGGCTTTGTACTGTAATGTCACGTAATTAAACATCACTAAAAAACAATGTTAAGTGCATAAAGCGCAGTTGACCAATTCGGACTTCGAGAAAAAAAAACTGTCTCCTGTTTTCTCAAAGAACTTGCTTGACCTAAGGAACCCTCTTAATGAAGTCAATGATTAGTTCCACTGCTGTCAAATGCAAAGCTCTGTAAGTCAACTTACTGCGTTTTTGATATTTTTTTATTAAACAATTTCTTAAATATTTATAATAGTTGGTTCATATGATAATTATAAAATGCTACGACTAAAGTTGTAACGTTTTGTAGTATCATTTAATCACAGATAACTTACAAATAAAATGCCATTAGGTACATTAAAACTTGATATAATGTTCACATAAACTGCTTTAGAGCCCGGCTTCGTAGTTCGTCGTAATTATTAAATTTAGCAGTTAAAATTTCAACCTTAAAAGTCTGTAAGCACTGCATGATTTCAAGGTCTAAGAAAATGTTTAAACATTTAAACGCTTTTATTTCAAAACTATGGTTTTAGACGTGCAGCATTCTGCCATTTGACGGCAGCACTTGAAGCTCGTGTTTTTGGTAAATTAGGTTTTTCGAATTAGTTTAAGCCCATTTTGGGGCTGTTTCACCATCCATTGATTAGCGTTAACCGACGGTTAAATGTGATGCCGTCTCCGTCTATTCTAACAAAACAAATAGAGAAGGCATCACACCTAACCGCCAGTTAACACTAATCAATGGATGGTGAAACAGCCCCTTATTCTGGTTCCCTATTCATCTATTAAGTCGACTCCTTGTTCGTTCGTTTTCTCGTTCGTCTATGTCTAAGCTATGTATCTTAACCAAATTTGATTTTGTAAGAAAAAAAATAGGATTAAGAACCTCAGCTGCATGAAATAGGAGCTGTCTCTGTTTTTAAAACAATAATATACCAATAAAACAAACAACATCTTAAAATAAAAAGATATATATAGTTCAAATCAAGCATAGAATTTTATTATAAATGACATTTTATGTAGAGCGTCTTTGTTGAAACTGAAACCTTTTTAAATTTGATTCTAAGATAAAAATTTACACGTAAGTACCACGTTAAATTATAAATTTAAATAGTGAAATGACACCAACACTTCACAAATTTGAATTCTTAAATGTAAAGAGGGTGTCAAAGTATAGTTTAATAAACTTGAAAAAATAATATTAAGATGCCTCTTGCTATAAGTGAAATTTATTGTAGATATTATCCAGCGACGAGCGATTCTATTAGGTATGGTAATGTTCACATGCGTTCATGAAGGCGTGTGTACAAAACCGGCCAAGATCGTGTCGGACACGCCCGAAATAGGGTTCCGTAGCCGTTACGGAATTTTAATTTTTTAATGTACCATTTTGTCGGCATAGTTTACATATATATTCGTGCAAAATTACAGCTTTCTAGCATTGATAATCCCTGAGCAAAGCCACGGACGGACAGACAGACAGACACGTCACTACGAAACCCTAATAAAAAGGATCCAAAGGACTCCATCCGCATAGGATTGATTTATCACTATCCCGCGGGAACTATGCAATTTTTCCGGGATAAAAACTATCCTATGTCCTTTCCCAGGACTCAAACAATCTGTGTATTGCATTTCATCTAAATCGCTTCAGCGGTTTAGACGTGATGTGGTAACAAACAGACAAACATACATACAAACTTTCGCATTTATAATATTAGTGGGACGATCCTTGTCTCGATTACTCTACGTGTAATTTCTACTTTCTCTACTTCTTTTTAGCTTTCATCGACCAATGAAATAGTGTAGTTTTTTTTTTGCGACTGGATGGTAAACGAGCAAGTGGGTCTCCTGATGGTAAGAGATCACCACCGCCCATAGACACCTGCAACACCAGGGGAGTTGCAGATGCGTTGCCAACCTAGAGACCTAAGATGGGATACCTCAAGTGCCAGTTATTTCAACGGCTGTCTTACTCTTCTCGCCGAAACACAACACAGTGCAAGCACTGCTGCTTCACGGCAGGATTAGCGAGCTAGATGGTGGTACCAATCCAGGCGGACCTTGCACAAGGTCCTACCACCTGCATTTACTCAGGAAACTAGCCAATGATTATAAATTCTGCAGCGCTGGTCGATGTTACTGAGCAGCTGTAAAGACGAATGATCCTGGCTCAAATTAAATTATAACTTTTCGGCTACGCCCGCTACTTAGTCTTAGGAATGGCTAGCGTTAAAGACGTACTTCCGAGAGCTAAATTACTGGGCAATTGTTAGGTTTCCTAATTGATTGCCTTAATAGTAGATTGTACAACAAGAGCATAAGCGAGCCATTTTACCCGAGGCGTTCACATAGCCACCCGAGCCGGTACGGCGAGGCTGGATAGACACGTCGAGGGGAAAATGGGTTTAATGCTCTAGTTTAACACTGCCTTCCACTTCGATTGAGAGGAAATGAAATAGCAACAGTGGAAACAATTAATTGTTCACTTGCTAGGTACCTTTTATTTTTCATATATTATTATAAATTTTCACTTTTATTGATTGATTTGATTGATTTTTGTTTTTACATAAAATAAAAATTATTAAAAAAATATATAGAAACTTTTTCGTTGGTGGCTGTTGACACCTGATTACCTTGGCCTTAGACGAAGATTTTACTTTATGCATTAGAGCATAAAAAGTAATTTTCTGTCGCCTAGATCCAGCATAAATACCAACTTTATGAGCATGAGAAGTGAAAAATAATTTTGAACATGAAACTACCGTGAGACTCACTCATATTAAATGATATTGTAACGGATAACTCACGTCTTAAATCGAGTTTAGCTTGTCTTGTTTCGGGCTAACCCGTCTTGGCCTTAAAACAAGTTCAGTATTTGAGTAGAAGAGGTGGGATGCGTATCAAGTCGCATAATTTTTAGAAGTCATAATTCTTTACCTAAGAATTATTAGACATAGATGTTAGTTTATCATTTGGTAGCATGGTGAACGGTTGTGTTGCTCTAAAAAGAGCTCTGGTTGAGTTCGTAAAGCGTCAGTGTAGTGTGGTGGTGTCGATAGACGGGTTTGTGTGATTTTAATGTGTTCGTCCAGTGTGGAGGTGGAGCAACTGCATGAACACACATTTCTTGCATAAATTACTGGCACTTGAGGTATCCCATCTTAGGCCTCTAGGTTGGCAACGCATCTGAAATACCCCTGGTGTTGCAGATGTTTATGGGCGGTGGTGATCTCTTACCATCAGGAGACCCACTTGCTCGTTTGCCATCCAGTCGAATAAAAAAAAAAAAGTGGCTATAATAAGGTCGCGGGTGAGAAAAGTGATTGTTTCAGTTCATTTACAACCTTTGACGACATGATAGCTAAGTTGTTGGAGAAGTGAAGCTAACGGGTTACGTATTCGATCCCCGTGACGGGCAAATATTTGTATGAAGAATACGAATGTTTGTACTAGAGTCTTGGATGTTTGTTTGTACCTATTTAAGCATATATTTATCTATAAAAAAGGTATATTAGGTACAATAAAATTAAATGAACTAAAACTATAATAAATCTAAAAATGGACCCTGCGGCATAGTACCAAAGATGCTGGCAGCATTTCCCCCCTGGATCGCAAGACTGATGCGTTGAGCGAGGAAACTGCCAGCTCTTCGGTCTCCTACGGTATCTCTGAGTCTCTTTGATAGATCTTTGAAGAGACTCAGAGCGCCAGGGCCCCACGGACCAAGGGTCTCGACGCCGAAAGGTACAAAATCA
>NC_133483.1:21412347-21416195 GCF_025370935.1 Choristoneura fumiferana
AAAAATCTTGAATAGTTTCGGATAGGGGCGGAGTCGAAATGCGTATATGTTGTGACAGGTTTTTGTCGCGCGTCATCTGCATCTGTTGTTTATTATTTCTACTCCAAGTATTAATTTACGACTCGTAACTAACTATTACAATTAAAGTCAAGTCATTTATATTCCTATTTTTATTTTTACTTACACTTCCTTAAAAATCCAATATCCGTAACCGAAACCGAAACTATCGGATAATCCGTAATAATTTAACATCCGCAACCGTAACCGAAACCGGTATTATGTTTGACAATCCGTATCCATATCCAGATCCGAAATGTTATATCCATAACATACCTGATTCTGAGTAGAGTACAGTTTCAGAAAAAGAAATCATTCGTCCATATGAAACAGTCGCAGGATCCCGGATACAGATGTTTATAACCTGGAAAGACCTGGATACTCACATCACTGACATTATGGACTTCAATGTTGACATAGCAGTTGAGAGAAGAATACTTGCAGGTGAGAGGGAAGATAGCCTTTTCGCTGGCGTTAGGCTTTCTGTTTACAGAAAATATAATCTTATCAAAAAATGCTCCTAATTCCATCCCAAATCCCACGCCGCTAACGAATGCGATATCAGAGACGTTGGAGTAACGGGGTTACGCCATTTTGCCATCTTCATCATCATCATCATCAGTCGGAAGATGTCCAATACTGAACAAAGGACCCCCTTAGAACGCCACAATGAACGTCTTGCATCCACCGGCCGTCTTAATAATAATTAATATTGTTATTTTTTTAATTATAGGTACAGTATGACCCCCCAAGTATTTAGTTTCGCAGGTGGTAGGACCTTATGCAAGGTCCGCCCGGATTGCTACCACCATCTTGCTCGCTAATCCTGCCGTGAGGCAGCAGTGCTTGCACTGTTATGTTTCGGCGTGGAGAGTAAGACAGCCGGTGAAATAACTGGCACTTGAGGTATCCCATCTTAGTTGCAGATGTTTATGGGCGGTGGTGATCTCTTACTCTTGCTCGTTTGCCATCCAGTCGAATAAAAAAAAAGTATCAAGAACTTAAAGGGAAGATAGGTGAGCAAGTCATCTACCAAATATAAAGAAATTACCTTCCTAAAGTCTCAACGTTTTCGAGTAATTTAGATTTTTGGAAAATGAATAAGAATAAATTTTATTTATCTAAAAATGACCACTATTACAATATAGCAGATGTATCTGTACCTATTCCTGCACTAAATAAGATTTCGAGTTGTGATATTCGGAATTGATTACTTATTTTGCTGTTTCATTATAAGATTCTAAAATATACGCCTGAAGTCAGCAATTTTCAAACTATGAGATCGATGCTTATTTTACTACTTAAACGTACACTATGGCGTCATTGACGAGTGCCACGGTGTTGGTGGAGAAGCAGAGCCCCGCTTCGCTCATGATGGGGTACCATTTCACGATATCCTTAGTCACGGACCAAGTTGCCTTGATGTCCAACTCTGGCGTCACCTAGTGACATATTTTGACGTTAGTATGGGTAATATTACAGTCAACCCTTTTAATATCGCACAACCTCGTTGTACGAAATTCATATTCACATCGTCTTGTTTCGCCTAACATCTCGTGTGATGCGAGTAAGAATGTAAGTTCGGTGTGGAGTCCCGGTTATAACTAACTTCTTTTCTGTGGGGTTTTTCTTGGAAAAATAGTGCAATGGTTCGTTATGCGAAGTAAATATTTTGCCAAGTACATTTTATGCGAAATAATTATTTTGCTTAAAAGTTTATACGATAAGAATATTATGCTAATGCCTTGATCACACGTACCGAGCAAACGGGCGAGACAGTGCTCTCGCCGAGTACTTGGTTCGTATAAACATAGCGCCGAGTGCTCGGCCGAGCGCTCGGCGAACAAAGCGGCGAGACAATAGGACGGCTCCCGTTCTATCTACTAGGCCGCCGCGCAAGTGGTCCTTTCCCAGCACTGTCTCCTCGCGTCACTCGCAACTCGAAAATTTACTGTCGTGCGCTCCCTCTGACACTTATACTATTAACACGAGAGCGAGACGGTACGATACGAACTTCGAGTTTCGAGTTTCGTAGTAGCTGCTGACTGTCCTAATTTCAAAACATGTGTGAACAGGTGAGTTTCGGTCAAACAACCTCATGCCAGACAAGGGGTACCTAGTCTCCAGCACCAATAATTGACACAACAAATCGTGCATAAATATCTGACTAGACTCTATTTCTAGAGCCGGTAGGTCGTGCCAGATATTAATGCAGGCACTACCTTTACCTATTTATTAAACTCACATCCACAATAAGTTGAAACAAGTCCACATCCAGGTCTTCGGTTTTGAATTGCGCAAGGTCTGCCAGGTTAAACTTATTGGTGTAAGCGAGGACGTTAATAAAATGCTTGTAGTATTCATATTTGTCGTCGGTAGGCTCAACGTTCCAATACTGTTTTATGATGGAAGGGAGCTTGGCTTCGTTTACTCGATTCTGGAAGGAAGTTCTTGGTTAACAACTTCTAGGGAACAGTACTTCAAAAGAAAAGAGGAATCCTTGTGAGATCACTTCGTCATGAACACAGTGTAAGGGGATTAATATACAGCGCTTGAATAAAGCTTCGGTTTAAGCTGAAACTGAAAAACCAAATCGAAATTCGGTGCCATTAGTATAGAATTATGGAATTCTGCGAGAACTAAGGCCTCACAACACAAATAAAGAAAAAACTGTGATAGTTCACGTGCGTAGCCTAGTTTTAAAGTCGGGTTTTGTGAACAAAAAAAATAAGACAATGAAAATTATATGACTAATACGGTTCTATATCGGCTCGCATAATTATTGCAAGACCTAATTTAATGTTTGTCATAATGTATTGCTTGTCATATTTTTTACCTTTGAATCTATTAATTATTCAGAATTGTTATAAAACCTAACATAATCAAACCAATAGCGTTCTACAGACCACTTAAAAATTGCTGAAAAATGGTTTCGGCGGAGTAAAAATTATGACTAACAACAATTATAACAAACTGCATTATGACTATAAAAATTTATGCGACTAGATACGCACCCGATAGATACAATATTCAAGTAATCTTCTGATCATTTCGGAATAGCTTTGAAACCCTAAAACCCTTGACTGCCCATGCGGTGATTATCCAAGTATAGGTAGTGCTACCAGAATTGAAGTTACATACACATTTCGTAATGAAAGCAGGATTTTGACATGAACTCATTCATTTCAATCATTCTCCTTTTATGCAATTTCTTTTTGTAGCTGCACACAGCTATTACACACACGAATGAATTGTTACTGATTAGACACGTGTAATCATTACTTTAACTCTCGTTGAAGTGAACGATTTTGTCGATTTGATTTTGGTGAGCTGCTGCTTAAGTAGCATAGTAGAAATAAGCAACCTGAGTTATGTATGCTTAGGAAAAATTCAGATTCCTGCCCAGCAGTGGTGCAGGGGTTATAGCACGCAGCACGGATTGCTGAGGACCTGGGTTCGATTCCCAGTGCTGGTCTCTTTTTCTGGCTTTTCTGTGCATCCATGTCTCAGTTTGCATTTTTGAACAATTTTATACCCCAGGACAGACAGTGATCCGGGCAAGCAGAACTCCCAGGATCGGAAGTCCTTTTCCAGGGCCACACGGTCGGGTTCTCGTTGAACCGCTGCCACTGTCCCAGAGATATGTGGACGGCGCCCCAAACGGCAGCCGCGGTGGCAAATGCCCACAATATTCTGAAATAATTATTTGAATCAGGTCTCTGCGGAGAATTCCATGTACTATGCAAATGTCTCTATCCTTATCTTCGGCACTACTAAAACGAAATACAAAA